>NW_021633333.1:0-118224 GCF_004799145.2 Neltuma alba | reverse complement strand
CAAACACTGCGTAAATTTTGATGTGTAAAGCTGAAAGAAAGATAATTTAAAATGTTGAATAGTAGCATGAATACAAAAATTTTGTACTGTGTTCATGTTTAATATAAATATTCATGGTCAATCACTTAATTCTTGGCTTGAAAGGGTAAGGATGAGGAATAACATGCAACGATGCTTCCAATGCAGCAAAACATGGACCAGGGACCATGAATTATAGACAAGCTTAGAGATTAGATGCTAAACAACTTTGCCTGATCAACTTCTCCCTTTCCCCATCTCTCAATCGCATCGTTTTGTGAAGTTGCTGACTTGAGCAACTTTGCCTGATCAAAGCTTAGTGAAGTCACTGGTCTTGCATGTATATCTGCTTTATTTTTTGAACTTTCACCACCATCACCATTTCCCCCCGCATTCTTGTCTTCTTTGTTCCCATTCTCAATTTTCATTAAAATCTCTAAAACCTCATCAATGGAGGGCCTCGTCTCCTTATCTATCTGCAAACATTGAAATGTCAATTCTCCCATTGCAACCACCTTTTTCTTCACCTCATTATCCTTCTCAATCCCCAAAGATCCACCAGATCCTCAAATTCATTATATTCCTTTGAGTCTTCCGAACTGCAAGACTCCCCAGTGTAATCTCATCTCTGTTCCTTCCCATATCAACTGCTACCATTGAAGATACCAACTCTATAAGCACAACCCCAAAAATATACACATCACTTTTGTTTGTTAGCCTAAAGCAAAAGTGATACTGGGGATCAATATAGCCTGGTGTTCCTTGTGGTGCTGTTGAAACATATGACACATTATCTGGGAACAATCTAGATAGTCCAAAACTTGCAACCTTAACACAAAAATTCTTGTCAAGGAGAATGTTGTCGGTTTTGCATTACGGTGGATGATGCTGGAAGCATGAAGGTAAGCCAAAGCACTGGTAGTCTCTATAGCGATTTTGATTCGAATAGGCCATGTCAGCAATGCAGGATTTGTTGAGCTGCCACGTAGGTGACTGGCAAGGGTGCCATTTGGGATGTATTTATAGACAAGAAGGAGCTCATGGCTCTGACGTGAAGTGCAGCCATAGAGGCAGACAAGATTTCTATGAGGTAGGCGAGTGAGGATCTCAACTTCGGTCATGAACTGTTCCACTGGCTTGTAGTTGTGGTTGAATAAGTGTTTCACTGCAACTTCACGCCCATCTTGAAACTTCCCTATAAATAAAATGAAATAGCTTAAAGTTCAAAACTTTATGAAGCAAAATACAAGATTACACTAAAACAAATGAGAGTGATTCATAAGATGACCATAGTAAACAGAGCCGAATCCTCCATCTCCAAGTTTGTTGGAGGAGTCAAAGTTCTTGGTTGCCCCTTGAAGCTCCACGTAGGAGAAGATTGGGACTCCGAAGAAGACTCTGCCACTATCTGGATCTGCATCATTTGGGTATTGACTCGCTGATCGTAGCCTGACATGTTTCTGTTTTTGTTTGTGGTGCCAGAAAAGGAGCACCAACGCTAGTACAATGACCCCAAAACTACCTGTCCAAAATCAATTCTTAAATCTCTGCCTTTTGAAAACGGAATGTTGGCCTAGAATTTTCACCTGAAGATTCTGCTTATCGTTTCTTGGGAACCTCATAATGTGAATACATTTTACAACTTGATAACAACCTATAGTAATATATGTAGTAATACAGGCTTCTAAATAATTATCTTGGAAAGCAGATAGCTGAAAATGAAAACAGAAAATATGAAGTAAATTACCTATGATCAATCCCAGCATCAAAGGCCATCTTTTTCCTGATCATCTCGAGTAGTTATCAGGATTCAGCGGCAAAAATTAAATGGACTAATTAGTATTGGGGCTCATTAGATTAGAACAGAAAGAAAATGAAATAAGCAGAGTTACGTTTATAGTTAATATGCATATCTTTAAATTTGGAACAATAAAATCCTTCGGTGCTGTTGATATGGCATAGGCCTTTATTGTGATCAAAACATCGAAAACAGTCTTGAGAGAGTTGAATGCTAACAATGAATTCAGGGGCTATGAATGTAAAGGGATCGGCAGAGAAAGCCAGCTTATTCACTGGAAGCTGAACCCTTGAATATGTTGCTAAAGAAAGTGGAGGATCGTCTTGATCTTGCGTTTCGAAAAAGATGGTCTCATTATTACTCTTAACACATCCTGTATAGTTCAAGAACTGCTTTGAAAGCCCGTGATCGAGAAAACTATTACATTTGTACATGGTTATACTTGGGATGTCAAAGGAACCCAACGCTGAGCTGGGTGGAAGAGTAATATTGCAGCACAAGGCATGGCAGTCATCTTTTTCCAAATAATTTTGTAAAGCTGTGTCTCTGAGGATAACTCTAATTTTATGAAAGCGATCAACACTCCTCACTTGAAACTCCTTTCCACTGAACTGGACAGTTTTAATTTTGTTGGGATAAGGGTCTTCAAAACCTCGAATGGCCAATATTCCACACTTGTTGTGTTTTGGAGTGGTGAAAGGGAAACTGAGCTTGCCCAGATTTCCACAGTCAAAGGAATATGGACAATCTCCAGAAGCAGAAGAGAGAGGAAGCACATGGTCTGAAAGCAACAAGAAGAAGAAGAAGACCAACAAAAATAAACAGGCACAGCCAATTCTTCTGAAATCCTCACTCATTTACAGAACAAAAACTGAACTTGGCGTCTCATCAATTAATGAGAGCGTTTCAAGTAATGACTTAGTTCATGGTTTTATTCTGTAGGAAATGAAGCGTGTCGATTAGTCATTTACGGTACAAACATGGAGAACGTTGGGCATGGGATACGGCGGTTGACTTGGAGTTCCAAGTTAGAAGGACTGTTTGACCATAAGCCAATTGGCCTACATTATTATAAGAGTCAAACCATCTCTTTAAAAAATATTCAAATATATTTATGCACGTTAAAATCAGCCATGAAGAAAGTGAATGAGAACACATGTCTATTTCTTTAATTTCAACAAAATGTGCTTCATCACAGGCTCTTGAACTTGATTAATATATACATTAGGTCATGTCCATAGTTGTCCAAATATCGTCAAATAAATAAGATCAGTTTATGGAAAATAAATCAAAGAAATAACTGGAAATAACAATATATATTATATAAATTTAAGTCTAATAAGTATGAAAAATAGAAAAAGTATGACATAAAATTCGTAAGTTCGTTATGCTTGATGAAAGAATTTCTCGCATAATGGTAATTACCACGCTAATATGAGTATCAAGGTTTCAAAAGGATAATAAGAATGAATCGCCAAAAACAAAAAGCGAGTGTAAATGATGTCGAATGGTAAAGGAATTAATGAAGCACCAAAGAGGGAATCATATGCATTGCATGAAATGAAGCGCGAAAAATTATTCATACGATTCATAATTAATTATTCAAAAAATAACTACTATAATAAAATGTAACAAATTATTCTATATAAAAAATTAAATGATTTGAATAGATTATAATAAACAATATTCTTCTACTTATTTATGTATCTTATATAATTTATTTTCTTAAAATTCTTTGCATATATCTTTTTTTTGTTTGTATTGAAGACCAAAATCAATCTATATCATGGCTATTAATTATATCATGATTAAATTTTATTGTTTAATGATTGAATTTCAAAATTCACTTCAATATTAGTTTGTGTTCATATAAATTCATTTTTCGGCTTTGAATTTCCATCATATATTATATCTTTCAATATATTGTGTTGTAATATTTTTGTGGTTTGTCAAAGAAAGGATCCTACATTAATTGGGAATGTGGGAACATAAAAACAAATTGAGCATTAATGGTGGACAGGTTTTCTTATTATTATTAAGAATAGGAAAATCAAATGTTAAAGAGTTTTAATGTCATAAATGGATTTTCAATGCCTTAAAGATGGAATGTTTGAAAATTCTTAATAGGTATTTATCACTTAAATACGTTGAAGATTTTAAAAATGAAACGGTGGAAGATTTTAAACATCAAACGGTGATCTTTTATTATGCAATAACAACTATTAAAGTACTAAATGGTTTCTTCCTGCCATTTAAATGTGTTGAAGCAATTTTGAATGCGGTCCATTCAATGCATTAACCGACTAAACATTAAACAATGGTTTTGAAAGATTAAACGGATTTACCATTTACTTCAACGTTCATAATATTGCAATACTTGATTGCATGCATTCAATGTATAAAACCTGACAGTTTAATGTGATTAAGAGGCTGCCAACGTTCCAAAAATGAGGCCTATAAAAAGATATTTCAGTCTAAGGTTTTATACATAGCTCTAGAGTTTTCGAGTTCCTCTCTTCCTCCTCTTGTGTACTCTCTTACTTGTTGAGTTTACTACTATCTTCTGCTGTTCTGCTCACCCTGTTTTACAGGAAGGATCTATTTAATCTTAGGAAGTGCCGCATCCTTATCTATCAGTGGTTGCGGAATAGCTCTTAAGGACAATATCCTTAGGACATGACTCGGATTAACTATCTATTTTACAGGTGCTACCGCCAACATATTGTACTTATGATAAAATTATTTTTTTTCTTATATCAGTTTGTATAAGAAAGTTATTAATATTCTTATTATATTTTTTAATTATTATTAATAATCAAGAGGAGCTTATTTTAACGAAATATAAACAAGTTTTCTAAGAAATTGTCTTCCTATTTTCAGTATATACCTATTGATAACATGAATGATGACGATATCTTTATCAACACCAGAGCCACAAGTATGTCAATTTATTTATAATTAAAATTTTTTTAAATCATTATATTTTTAATTGTTATTATATAAATTGTTGCAAGATTATAATCTAAAACAATGAAATTTAAAATTAGTGATGAATTAGCGATGAAATTGCAACAAAATTAGTGACAAAAACTTCTGTGACAAACAATTTAGCGACGGAATTTCTGACGAAAAAAATTCCGTTCATAATTCAGTCGCTAAATATTTATTAACAGATTTTTCGATGGATTAGTGACGGATAGAAATTCCGTCACTAATCCATCTCTAATATAAGCGATGGAAAAAATTTCGTCGCTAAATTTAGCGACCAAATTTCTATTTGTAATCCTTCAGAAGTTAGTGATGGAATAATTTTCTGTCAATAATAACCTGTTTTTTTGTAGTGTATTTTTGTGAAATAAGCTTGGTAAATGAATAAGAATTTGATAGAAGTGATTCCCTCGATTTAATATCTCTTGTTATTCATTTACTTACAATATAAATATTTCCTAATTCATTGGATAAAGAATTAGTCAAGTTCAATATCTAAACTAAATTTGAGAAAAACACACACATATATATGGTAATAATCATTTATTCATGTCAATTTTGAAAACCTTGGCCTCTAAAGTACTCTAAACCCTTTTATACAAACATATTACTACCTCCGGTCCTTATTATAAGACCCCGTTTGACTTTTTGTTTGGTCCTAATTATAAGACCCTAATCCATTTTGTCTCTCATATTTATGCATTTTTTTTCAAAATAATCCTTCTAATAATGATAGTTCTAGCCAATACACTTAATTAGCAAGGATATTTTAGGAATGACAACACTTATTTATTACAAATAACTAACTTAACTTACTTCCTTAATCTTCTCAAATAAGTCAACTAGGTCTTATAATTAGGACCGGAGGTAGTATATCACAAAATATTGTTTTCTCAAATCATTTTGGTTTGAAACAAGTTTTGCTTAAAAATATTTACTCCCTCCCAAAAGCTGCCATTGCAAGTAAAGAACCTATAATAAGTAAACTTGGATTTTTTTCAAACTACAATTTGAACTTTCCTGGCTTATAGAGAGTCCTTCTAAAGCTTTCTAACTTCTTTTTTTCCCAAACTGCCCCTTGATCGACGTTGTTGAGACTTTGCTTCAAATCGACCTCCTTATCACTTGATTCTCGCACCATACGAATCAATAAACATTTCCAAAATCAATAATTACGATAATTTAATATGGACAGTAGACCAAATGCTCAAATTAGTAGTAGATTCCTCATTGCTCCAAAGAACCAAACACCGCGTAAACTTTTATCCATATAACTAGAGGAAAGAAACTTAAAAATGTTGGATAGATTTCATCATTTCAAAACAAAACACTCAAAGAAGTTAGTTTTAACGAATTAAAAAACATGGGGCAGTAGCATGAATACGAAAATTTTGCACTGTCTTCATGTTTAATATGAATATTCATCAAATAGTGATTCTGGTGGATCGCATATTTCTTGACTTGAAAGGGTACAAGGATAAGGGCTAACATGCAGCGATTCTTCAAAAGCAGCAAAACTTGGAGTATATGGACCATCATGAATAAGGCAAAAAAAGCTTAGGGATCAAACGCTAAATAACCTTGCCTTATCATTTGACTTCTGAACTACCCCATTTCTCAATCATGTTTTTTGGTGAAGAATTTGACTTTGAACAACTTTGCCTGATCAGTTCAAATCTTACTGAGGCCACTGTTCCTGCACATATGTCTGCTTTATTCTTTGTTTGTTCCGCAATAGAATAACCATCAACCCAATCATAATGACGCCAGCACTTCCAATAGCTACATCTATAGGAGGAAAAAGCGTTCAAATTGTAATCAATTCTGGGAGCACAACAGCCACGAACTCAATCAATTAATATAAAAATTTATATACTTGGAATGTTTCGAACTGAAACCTCTCAGCACAAAGGCTCACAAACAACTACAATATATATATGTGTGTGTGTGTGTGTCTGTGTGTATATAAAAGAAATTCCATCTATTATATGCAAAGGTTACAAAATCTTTTCAATATATGGCCATTTGATTGCTTGGAATGCTCATGAGCTCATTAACAAGAAATAGCACTCTGGCATAAATAGAAAACAATGAGACTCTTTGTCCAGTGGGGGTAAATGTGGGCATGCATTGCCTATTGATAAAGACTTGGGATCGATTTCCTTGTGCCCTGTCATCATCAAGGTAATTAAAGATCAACAAATAAGATTTCAAGACAAAGGATATGGAAAAGAATGAGACTCTTGTCTACTTGGTGATAAATCCTTTTTGTGCAAAGAATTCTGGGCTTAATCGGTAGATCAAACAGCAATTTTGTGATTTAAATGCAATTGTTTTGTAGGAAAAAAAAAAAAATATAACTGATCAAGTTAGGAATTAAGTGTCATTTTTTTAGCACTTTTGGGCTGTGGACAAATTACTCTTTCTATTTGTTTTGTCAGATCTTGGGCCAGAAACACAAGACATCAGGTTCAGACCTAGCCCAAGAGAATGAGAGAAAGATCTTGAATAACAAAGTGCTGCGTTTTGAAGGAACCGGAGGGAAAGAGAAAATCCTGTTAGGAACCGTTGGAACAGATTGGGAGACAGCTCATCATCGTCTTCGCTCTATATTCACTACCCCAGATTCGATTAACAGACATCACCACACGGGGTTTCATTTAGGGCCGTCTTCCACACTCTCGCTCTCGATCTGATCATCATCGATTCCTCCCTGCACTCACTTTGCTTTTGCCGTCTCTGATCCTTTCTCATTCTCTTCCACGCTCGATCTCCTTCATTTCCACCATGACCGAAGCATTCTTCAGTTCCTTGGTGGTGCGAAATCAAAACAGGCGCGGCTGATCTCCATTGTTCTTCCTATAAGTGTAACCGAGCCTGAGTCTCTGATTTGATAAGGAGCTTCCTTTATTCCTTAATTCTATTCTGGATTTGTATTTTGATTTGGACAAGTTGCACATTTCATCTTATAATTCCAGGATCTGAATTGGATTGTTATTCTGCTGGAATTAAGGAATGTGTTGAGAACCGTAGAGTAATAATTCATTTGCAAGTCGAGTTGAGTTGCCTTCTCTGTTTTCTGGTAGAATCAATTTTAGTGTCTGGTCGATTGATTCAGATTCTATGAGTGATTTGAATGATATCCAGGATAATGTACGGTTGTGATTATCATAGAGATGCTGAATTATTGCTATGCTTATGAATTTCAACTGAATTGAGTCCATACTTGTTATTAGATTGCTACGGTTGTAGAGTCTGATGGATAAGGGAGCTAGCAAGTTGTTAGCTCATACTGCTAATTCAGTGAGTAAGCTCCAACTCTTGAGTGGACTAGGAAGGCAAAGTGCATTTCTAGGAGAACGATCTTTCACAATTGATATTCAATCATTTCTTTTTACCTCATGCCATCTTGTTTAGGTAAATCTGAAATTTACAAAGATTTACATTCTGCATTTATAAAACCAAAAAATATGATGATTAGCTGTTCATTGGCCTGCATCTTTAATTTGTTAACTTGTTAATTAGTGAACTAGCTAAAAGAATTGAGATACATAAAAAGACTCCTTTATAAAACGATCTAGGTTAGGCTACTATATTATATTAATTTGATTTAGTTTCTTTAAAGAGTCCTACGACAAAGCTTTTTAACTTGGGGTTGATATGGGAATGCATTACCTGTTGTTATAGAATTGGAATCGTTTTCCTTGTTCTGTGTCATGATCAAGGAAAATATCAAAAAATAAGATTTGAAGAAGCTAAAGAGAAATGAAGTTATCTGAATGATCACAATTAATCAAGGTGCCTATACCATTGACACTGCATTTGCCATCAAGTAGACATTGCCCTCCTCTGGAAATACAATCCAAACAAGAGAGAGATAGATGTACTTGAACATAGATTCCATCGGATGAGGATGTGTCGGTGGAGCCATGAGATTGATGTTCCAATGGAAGTTGGGTGAGAGAACATTCTTTTGAAGGGTCGGGCCACTGACTAGCTTGTTTGGGAGTATAGTAAATGTAGTAGTCAGAACATGTATGGCTAATTAAACCTTTGTGTCAGTAATGATCGAATGAATCTGTGTGTTTACTACGTTCGTTGACTTGGACTGTGACTTTGACCAAGACTTGGAAAAGTTTGCCTGGAAAAAATGGGCTAACCCATTCCTACTCAGCTTCCACTTTAGCGTGACTTGAATAATAGTCCATGGTTTTGCCCCACCTTGAAGTTCCCACAACGGCAAAAAGAACAGTGACAGAAACTCCAAGTTTTAATTAGTTACCACTAATGATTTTAAAAGTAGCCTCGTATATTCGTTGTCCGGGTCAAAAAGTATATAATTAAATTTTACTTCTTTTACTCATTTATGAAGCAATCACCAGGCCTTATCTGTATAGAACCGAGAAAACGGCCGAACCCGTCGGGCTAGCCTATTTAGACCTTGAAATTATGAGGGTTGGGTTTGATATTTTTCCCTTTAAATAGAAAATAAGCCCGGAGGGCCGAGGGCTGCGGGTCGGCCCGTTTAAGCCTTTTTATAATTTTTTTTGTTTTTAAAATTTTTTTATATAATTCTAATGTGATTAAGTTTTTATATTGTTAATAATATTTCAAATATTTTGTTATTATTATTATTTTAAAATTAAATTTAGTTTTAGACAATAATTTATCCAATTAAATTTTTAAAAAATGGGTTAATTTGGATTTTAATAATGATTTGATTTATATTATATGTGTTGATATTTTTAAACTATATATATATATATATATATTTCATAATAGAGTATTTTTATACTTATATAACATGTGATTCTATAATTTGAATTAGAAATTTATAAGTTTCAACAACAATGTTTCTCACATTAAAGTAAATAATAGCTAGATTGTAAAATTTAAAAGTAAAATTCCTATAAAGAAGAAAAAGTTAATATTTTTGTTATGAAAGAAAAGTATACTTATGAAGAAGAGTAATTAATTATAGTGATGATAAAGTTTCAAAAGATTAATAATAGTGTTTATTTATTACACAATTGCACTACAGATAAAACTTTTAGATGTTGTTATCTTGTTAATGAATGTTTTAGATATTCTTGGATGTTGATGGAATGTTTCTCACATTAAAGTAAAATAATAGCTAGATTGTAAAATTTAAAAGTAAAATTCCTATAAAGAAGAAAAAGTTAATATTTTTGTTATGAAAGAAAAGTATACTTATGAAGAAGAGTAATTAATTATAGTGATGATAAAGTTTCAAAAGATTAATAATAGTGTTTATTTATTACACAATTGCACTATAGATAAAACTTTTGGATGTTGTTATCTTGTTAATGAATGTTTTAGATGTTCTTGGATGTTGATGGATATTTATACATGATGATATTTTATATTTGTGACTTAATTTTATTCATATTTATGTCTTTTATTAATAATTTCATTGGTTTATTTTTATTTTTTATAAAAAATATGATAAATATAAAAAAAATAGCATTCTTTTTATTAAACGGGCCAAAAACTCGCGAGCCGGCCCTGAGCCCTGTAACTTAAGGGCCGGGCTTAGTAAATGGGGTATTTTTGAAATTTCAACCTTAAAAGGCTGACCCTTTTAAACCCGTCAGTCTTGAAGGGCCGGTCCTGATTCTTGCCTCCATCTATACATGATGTTTACGAGTGTGGCGCAAGACATCAAGAGCTTGATTGGATAATTGGAGTCCAATGAAGAAAAAGAAGACAAGTAAAGAGAAACATGATGCTTCTGATGTTGACAGGGTTCTGAAGATTATTTTAGAGCATTCAAAACGCGTTTTTGTCATTTGTTCAGATGACGTGAAAGCATAGATAATTATATGTTTTTATTCCTGATGGAGAACGCAGGATGGTTACAAGATAGAAATAAAAACAACTTATTTTACTTTACAATTACAGTAATACTCAAATATAGACAACAATTTATTTTAGTTGAATGATTGTTGTACTCATGCTAATTTAAAATCTAAAACACAGGTATTGTTTCTTTCATGTTATACGAACAACTTGTTTTACTTTAGAATATAAATAATACTTAAGTTATATAGGGTCTACGTAATTTTGTGGGATAAAGGAGATTAGGTGAAAATGAGTAAAGAGGAAGTAAAATTACCTATTAGCAATCCTAGCTTCATTCCAAGCCCGACTTTTGTTTTGATATTCTGTCTCAGTTATATCATTTACAAAATTCAAAGAAGTAGATATAAAATGGACAGATTAGTGTCAGAGTTATTTAGAATAAGTAGGGCTATAGTTTAAGAATTGCTTTCGAGAGCTAACTTTAAGGCTAATATTACATTTGTAAAATGTTATTTTTTGTGGTAATGGTTTTTTGAAATGTAGCGAGGAGAAGATATTGAAGAAGAAAGTTGTGTACAATATTTTTAAAGCGTGCATAATATTTTTTTTAAGCTTAATTTGCCCTACCTCTTTCAATACGAAGGGATGAATTAGGTTAATTTCATCTCCCTTGATGTTTTCAATATCAACCATTTTGTAAGGAACTGGAAGATCTAATTCATATAAATATAACTTGTGAAAATTACTTTACCCATATTCAAACCCTTCACATAACAATATCTTAATCTAATATATGGTGATTTCTCATTGTAAACTTCATCGTAGGATGCAAAAGTAGACTGACTAAAAAAAAATTCTTTGCCTTACTTTAGTACGAAATTTCTTTTATTTGACTCCTAAATTGTTTTTCCTTAAGAAAAGTGACACGAGTTATTGAGGACTTTAAATTGACCTGACTGCTGGAATCGAAAGTTTCACCACTAAAATTGGAAATTTCCTGTCCGTGACTTTTAAAATTTTTTTTAGAAGAACCTGCACAGAATTCCACTCACTAGCCATCATCAGATCAAACACCCGCCAATGACGGCAGTTCTAATCGATGGGAAAGTCGCTGGTGACAGAGGTAGGGAAATTTTCCTTCAATTAATCAATGGGCATTTTGGTGAAGATCTCTTTTTTTCTTTTTGCTGAGAAGGAAGGTTCTGAAACATAATTTACTAATTTTGAGGTCCTATTGAGCATAATAAGACAATTCTCCTTTTATTTAAAAGCAAATATAATACTAATTTTAATATATTATAGTAATAAATTAGATTATATAATCAAAATTACATAAATTATTAACTATGTAATCCATATTCAATCTTGCATGAATTAACGTGTGGACATCTATATCTTCCATGAATTTCTTTAGACGTTTATACTTTTCCTTTTTAGCCTAATTAATAGAATTTCAAAGATTATTTCACATTTATTTTTATTTTTTAGATAAAATTAAAATTTCATTATTTTTTTAATGATACATCAAACAAATGCTATTAATTTTAATATATTATAGTAATAAATTAGATTATATAATCAAAATCACATAAATTATTAACTATGTAATCCATATTCAATCTTGCATGAATTAACGTGTGGACATCTATATCTTCCATGAATTTCTTTAGACGTTTATACTTTTCCTTTTTAGCCTAATTAATAGAATTTCAAAGATTATTTCACATTCATTTTTATTTTTTAGATAAAATTAAAATTTCATTATTTTTTTAATGATACATCAAACAAATGCTATTAATTTTAATATATTATAGTAATAAATTAGATTATATAATCAAAATTACATAAATTATTAACTATGTAATCCATATTCAATCTTGCATGAATTAACGTGTGGACATCTATATCTTCCATGAATTTCTTTAGACGTTTATACTTTTCCTTTTTAGCCTAATTAATAGAATTTCAAAGATTATTTCACATTCATTTTTATTTTTTAGATAAAATTAAAATTTCATTATTTTTTAATGATACATCAAACAAATGCTCTATAATCATTGTTCTATTACACTAAATTGGCTATGATATTCCTTGAAGTAAGCAGGCAGTATTGAATGGAATGAGTTGAAGGGAAAGTCTATATAACTAGAAGTATGATACTTATAAAGGAGGGGTGAACTAATTGCAACCCTTATATGTGAGTATTCAACAATCCCTAACAAAAATTAATTCAATTAGTAAAGAATTGACTCATAATTTGTATAGTTGTCCTGGTTCTGGTCCTGGTTCTTGCAAGTGTCAAGACCCAACTAATTACTCATCTAAACTTTTATATATTAAAAAAAAGAACAGCCATGTGCCCAAAACTTCTTAGAAATTAAACGCTAAACAACTTTCCCTGATCAATTTTTCCATTTCCCCATTTCTAGATTATGTTGTTTGAAGAAGATGCTACTTGAACAACTTTTCCTTATCAAAGCTTATTGAAGTCACTGCTTGTGCTTTTATATCTGCTTTATTCTTTGAAACTTTACCACCATCTCTGTTTTTCCCAGTATCCTTCTCTTTTTCTTCTTCTACTACTTTCCCACTTTCGATTTTCGTCAAAAGCTCCAAAACCTCATCAATGGAAGGCCTCATCTCTTTATCTATCTACAAACACTGGAATGCCAATTCTCCCACTGCAAACACCTTCTTTTTCACCTTACTATCCTTCTCAATCCCCAGACATGGATCCACCAACTCCTCAAATTCATTCCTCTGAATTTTTCTAACTGTAAGACCTGCCAACGTTATCTCATCTTCGTTCCTTCCCATATCAACTATTGGCATTGAAGATATCAGCTTCATAAGTACAACCCCAAAACTATACACGTCACTTTTATCCGTCAGCCTAAAGCAATAGTGATATTCTGGGTCAAGATAGCCTGGTGTTCCCTGTGGATTGAGCTGTAGAAACATACGAGACATCATCTGGGAACAACCTAGAAAGTCCAAAATCTGCAACCTTAACACATAAGTTCTTGTCAAGGAGAATGTTGTTGGTTTTGACATCACGATGGATGATGCTGGAAGCATGAAGGTAAGCCAAAGCACCGGCAGTTTCTATGGCGATTTTGATTCGAACAGGCCACGTCAACAATGTAGGATTTGCAAAGTTGCCACGGAGTTGATTGGCAAGGGTGCCATTTGGGATATATTCATAGACAAGAATGAGCTCATGGCTCTGACGCAAAGTGCAGCCATAGAGGCAGACAAGATTTCTGTGACACAGGTGAGTGAGGATCTCAACTTCTGTCATGAACTGTTCTACTCGCTTGTAGTTGTGGTTGAATAGGTGCTTCACGGCAACTTCACGCCCATCTTGGAGCTTTCCTAAAAATAAAAGGAAATAGCTTTAAAGTTGAAAACTTTCACATGAAAAGTACGAGATTAAAGCAATTAAGAAGGGGACCATAGTAAACAGAGCCGAAGCCACCGTCTCCAAGTTTCTTGGAGGGGTCAAAGCTGTTGGTTGCTCCTTGAAGCACCGTGTAGGACAAGATTGGGACTCCAAAGAAGAGTCTGCCATTGTGTGGGTCTGCATCATTTGGGTGTTGATTCGTTGATCGAAGACTGACATTGTATATGGCATTCTATTTGTGTTTGTAGAGTCCGAAGTAGAGTAGCAACGCTAATATTAGAATGCCTGATCCCACTCCAACACTTGAGTACAATTATAAGTCTCTCACTCAAAGATTATCTGTGTTGTTTCTTAGGAATCTCATAATGTGAGTACAATCAGAAGTTCATAACATCTGTATAGTTATACAGGATCCTAAGTAATTATGTGGGAAAGATAGCTAAAAATGGGTGAAAATTAAGTAAAATTACCTATCCCAGCTTCCCAGCCCGTCTTTCTGTCTCAGTTTAATTATAATTAATAAGGTTGCATCCACAAAAAATAATTATAAGCAGGGTTGACAAGCATACATATGGCCATCTAAAAACGAACGAGGAAAATTAATTGAACCAGATAAATTCTCGTTTGTTGTACCAAGTAATGCATACCTTTGAGACAATAAAATTCTCTGGTGCTGTTGAGACGGCATGAGCCTTTGTCAAAAAAACATTGAGCACAACCAAGAGAAAGCTGAATACTAACACCAAATTCAGAAGCTATGAATGTAAATGGATTAGCAGAGAAAGCCAACATATTCACTGGAAGCTGAACCCTTGGACATGTTGCTAAAGGAGGTGAAGGGTCATCCTGATCTTGTGTTTGGAAGAAGATGGTCTCATTCTTACTCTTAGCACATCCTGTATAGTTCAGGAATTGCTTTGAAAGACTCTGATTGAGTGGAGTATTGCATTCGTACATGGTTATATATGGCCAGATATGAAAGAAACCCAAAGCTGAGCTGGGAGGAACGCAAGGCGTCATAACTATTACTTGCCAAACACTTCTCCAAATATGCGTCTCTAATGACAACTCCAGGATGCCGCCTGGATCCTATCCTCGTCACTTGAAACGTCTTTTTCCCGAATTGCCCAGTTTTTTGAGCATTGGGGTCTTCACAGCCATGAATCGGTAACATCCCACAGTCTTTGCATTCTGGAGTGGTCAAAGGAAAGCAGAGCTTGCCCAGATTCCTGATGAGCTCTGCCGTAGGAGCTTATCAAAAATTCTAGTTTGCAGAAAATATGTAGTAAATTGTGTAAGTCCTAGGTCGATCTCTTGAAGAGCTAAGATTCCTTGAAAATCAGTTAATAAAGTGCTCAACAAATTAAGTTGAAGAAAAGTTATCCTGTACAAATTGTTCGTTCAGAAATTCTTTCAAAGAGTAGAATAAGAAGGAAAATGATTAGAAGCAGATTATCAAAAGAAAAGAATTGAAATCAACAAATTGAAAGAATTCCTTCGGAGAGTCACTTAGCCTTCACTGCCTATCAAGATTTAGTTCGTTTAGATTAGAAGAAAAATCTAAATATGCCTTCAAAGATTAAGAAGATGAAATGCATTCACTCCAAGATGAATACTAAACAGAATCCATTAAATCTTAATCAACTCAGTCACGAATCCAATTTGAACAAATCAAAAATCACAATTGAATCTACTTTGAAACAAAGAGCATTAGACACCTAAACACATAGCAAATTCCAAATCCTGATTAAACAATCATAAAGAAATGCACAAACTCAGCTAATAAGAGTAGGAATCACAAGTTCTGAACAGAGACGAGAATTTCCAAATCCAGAAAAATAATCTAAGCAAACTCCCTTTCCAGCTCCATGACTCAGGCTTCGGTTGAATCTCTAAAGGAAGAAGAAGATTTAGCTCCTCATGGCCGTAGGTGTGGCTTTGGTAGATCTTTGAATTAGTTTCGCCATAGCTGAGCGAGTGCGAACGACGATTTGGCAGGAGAGAAAGAAAGTCTGAAAACGAGAGAGAGAAAAAGTGAGAAAAAAAGAAGTCAAGCCGTGCGTGCCTCACCCCGTGTATATCTCTCTTTCTTTAATAATATGTATATTTTTTTCATAGATCATCCGGTCCCCACTTCTTTCTTTAATTTCCGTCCAACTTCCATTTGGTCCCACTTGATTTTCAACTTCAATTCTTGATCAAAGAAGAACTATCCACGTGTCCCTCAATGCAAGTTGAATTTGTGTACAGCTGTCCAACACAATTGTTTTCAGACTTTCTTCAAAAACTCCACGTTTTATTGTTCCGAAGTTGGCTCTATATTTTCCCAATTTGCCCCTAAAAGATTGCAAATCTGAAACAAAATTAAGGCTCTCAAAATATCATTTTTCCCTATTATTTCCGGTTAAAATCTCTCTAAACTTTTGTTTTATTTTATACAAACAAAATGTAATTAAGGAGTTTCATCAATTCCCACAATCAAAGAAACATGAGCACTCATCTCCTGAAGCAGAAGGTCAGCAAACAAGAAGAAGAACCACAACAACAAATGAAGAGGTAGAACCATTCTTCTGAAACCCACTCAGAGAAAAACTTTTAATGTACGAGACTTTGATTGCTTTATCAGGAAATGACTAGCTGATAACCTCTCAAAATTCCTACTAAGTTAAGCTGATTTAACGCTCTTTTATTGGGTTTAAAAGTCAATTTTGCAGGAAACAAAGCCTGAGGAGAGTAAAGAATGGAGAAAAGCTGAAAAGAAGTCATCCGCCGCGGCCTCTGGGAGAAAAAGCCGCGGCGGATCAAACAGAAAGGGAGGAGTGCGCCTCTGTGAAATCCGCCGTGGCGCCTTTCTGAATCTGCCCCGGCACCCAAGCTATCCCGGAGGAAACCTGTTCTGTAAAATCCGCCGCGACCGATTATCACGTGCGCCGCGGCGCCTGAGCCTCAAAGTCATTCTGTAATAGGCGCCGCGGTGCCTGGCCCCTCGCAGCTGTGCATTTTACTTGGTAACTTAAAAAATTAGGGCATATAGAGGTGGATAGTCGGTTTTTCAATGGGACTTCGACTTTTGGAGCAATTTTGGAGGCTGGCTTTGCTAGGGTTTGGAGTTTTGGAGGCTTGGAACCTTTGGGCTTGAAGCTAGAAGAGATTCAAAGCTTGTAACTTGAATTTTTTGGGTTTCCTTCTTCTTCCCTTCTTGTTTCTGCTATGAATACTAGCTACTCTTATAGTTGTAGTTCTTTACTCGATATGTATAGCTAAATCCATTTTTCTAGGGTTATTTTGATCTATTGTATGGATTGATACTTGGTTTTACTATCTCTTGAGTGTTAATGATAAGATTCAGTTTTTTACTTTGAGCTTAATGCTTCCTTTTGTCTGGCCATCATTTGGATTGATTGATTGATTAGTTTAACTTGAGAAAGTTAAACTAATTCATGAACTTTGATAAAAACATGCTAGTCCAGAAATTTATATTGAGTGAATAGATGGTTTGTCGATAGAGCAAAGATGTATCTGTTGACCTAACATAGACTGAATGGGTTTTGGTTTTTAAAGTGCAACCTTTTCAAACAATTGCAAGAGATTGCTGTGTTTTAATCGTGATTGCAAACATTTGGTTTTGACTTGAGAAAGCTTAATCAATTCTGTAAACCTAGGCTAACTGAACTTATTGTAAAACACTACTTGAGAAGTAATTAATCCAGTTTCATGAAGTACTTTAGTGAAGAATAACCCTAGTCTCTTAATTATTTCAAGGTCGAGTTGATTTTATACTGTTTTAAAATCATTGTTTTCCTAATTTCATTTCACAAACTCTTTTACAACAATTGTTTCACTTAACCTAATCAAGTACACAATTATGATCTTCAACTCATCTAGCCTTAGTCTCTGAGGGAACGATACTTTTTATATTACTTGCGACCCGTCCACTTGCGGTCAAGTTATTTGGTGAACACTAGCTTGAAAGCTTTATCCAGTTGGGGGAATTAAGGGTGGCAATTCTTTCCCTGTGGAACACACAACCCAAGTCGATGCTCTGTGACACGGCAGTTGAATTGGCTAAAAGACCAAGACCAAGAAGATGAATGTGAGAGACGCGCGTCCTTTTCACGACATAAGCCTATTTGGAATGACTTATAAGTAGTTTTTCAATTGATTTATGAAATACAAGGTAAATGTATGAGACAAGTTTTGTCTCGACTTATATAAAATGTGTTTATAAATCATTTTAAATGCTATGCCAAACAGGCTAATAATGTGCTTCATACGCTCTTATCAATACTAATTTTTGGTTCTCAGTTAATTATGCTCAAAGTTGCCAATATCGTACAATAAATAAGTCGGATAATCAACAGTACAAGTGTAAAACTAATAGCAGAAAGGTGAATGGTAGAGGGAAGACCCTGAGTCAACGTTTTATAAAGCGCGCCATAGACGAGGAACACATCAGAAATTTTGAAAAAGCTCATGTGACTGTAGGGTGTGTTTGAATTGATACTAGTAAAAATAATTTATTTTCAATCTGATTTTTAAAAAAATAAGATTAGGTAAAAGTTAGGTTGAATAATGTGATTTATATTTGGATTAACTTTTATAAAAGTTAGTTTGTAAAGTAAAAAAGTTATTGGATCATTATTGATTAAGTAAGTTTAGTTTGTACAATGACCAAAATGGGTATGAATTTTATTATATAACAAAAATGATTAAAAATATAAATTTACAAAATATAATAATTTAAAATTATTATAATGGGAAGAACTTATGTTTGATGAATAAAATATATTTAAATTAGAAATTATAGTAATACAAAATTTTTTTAACCAAATAATATTACATAATTAATTAGACGATCTACTTTACATAATTTATGTAAATATAAAATATAAAATAATATTAAAAATAAACAATATTATAAAAATTGTTAAAAATTATTTCCATTTAAGAGAATATTAAAAATGAATAACTAAAAATTGATTGGGAAGCACAAGGAACATATAGAAAGAAGCTTAAGAACAACATAAACATAAGTGCAAAAATATCTTTTAATTTGAAAAAATTTCTTTTGCATAAATTATAAGTAGGGTTTAGATCTTTTTACAATCGTACTTAAAAAAACATCTTTTAACTTATAAGTCATATTGGCAAAAAAAAAAAAAACTGTTACAAACAGCTCCCAAATTTATAAACTGATTTATCACACTTATAAGCTATTTTTTTGCCTGCTAAGGCATCTTACCAAACAGGCACTAAGTTGCCTAATAAAGAAGCTGCATCACTCTTCAGATTAGACATGCATATTCATGTTTCCTTTTGATCGACATGCCAATACAAGTAAAAGATGACATCATATGAGGATAATATGGAATGAAAGTGCAATATTTAATTACGTTTAACAACATTTCGTGTGTACGCTTATGAAGATATAACTTCTACACTAAGGCTGGAATGGATAAATAGTGCAAATGAATAGTGAATATACACTCCTTGGCTTTGCAAATATTGCTGCTCCATTAGAACCCATCTAGGTATACCTTCATGATCTGCAATCGTACCTGTTTTCTCAATCAATTTTGGAATTAGTTAAACTCTCTTCAACAATGGAGTGTTGAAAAGCTTATATTTTTTTCCTCTGACATTACAAAAAAATGAACTTTCAATGGTGACTTTTATCAAAGTCGCTGCTAAAAGTTTTGTTGCTGCTAAAAAATCGTTATCGTAGCGACCGGGGTTGAAAACTTTCAGCGGCAACTTTTAAGAGTTTCAACGGTGACATTTGTCACCACTAAGAGCTACTTTTGGTGGTGACCTTATTGTCGCCACTGAAAGAACTTTTGGCAGCGACAAAAGTGACTTTTAGAGGTGACTTTTTTGTCGCTGCTGAAAGTGATGCCTAAGAAAAATTAGCTTTAATGACGCCATGTCATCACTATCGACACCACGTTATCATTGGCCACCTCCACCTCATCACTGCTAGTTGCTACATCATTACTGATCAGACACCACGTCATCATCAACCACCTCCACGTCGTTGCCACATCACCACTCTCATGCCACGTCACCCTTCCCTGCCACGTCACCGCCCAAATATTTTCATCCAAAATGTGTCTTCTTCAAGGTTCAAACTCGTGACTACTGCCTTTCGTGTCTAATCTCCTTGCCGTTGAGCTAGATTGAATTTGTTTATTATTATTATAAAATAAAATATATATTATTAGATTATACTTTCTGCGGCGACATTCTGAAAGTCAGACCTTTAGCGGTGACATTAGTAAGTCGCCGCTGAAAGTCAAACCTTCGGCGATGACACTAATAGTCACCGCTGAAAGTCTACTTTCAACGACGGCACTAAAAAGTCGTCCCTGAAAGTTATGCTTTCAGCGGCGGCATTTTTGTCGCCGCTGCCACTAAAAGTCCACTTTTAGTGGCAACTTTTTTGTCGCCATTGAAAGTCTTACTTTTAGCAGCAATCTTTTGTTGTCGCAGCTGAAAGTCCACTTTCAGCGGCAACTTTATTTGTTGCTGCTAAAAGTTATCGCCTAAAGTCTTTTTTTTTTTTGGGTAGTGTGATCAATGCTTTTGTTTCATGAAATGATTTGAGAAGGATTTGATGAAAAGGTGATTGAGAAAGATGCTTATAACAACATGGAGGTTCTAGAGAGCTTCAATACTAACCAAATGAAAGTTTAAGGATTAACACTCAAATAGTTGCATGATATAAAGAATTTATTACAAAAATTTGAAACCCAGAAGCTTCTTTACAAATTGAGATCAACCATAGGAAATAAAGTATTATTTTTCAAAGAGAAAATTAGTTTCCAAGTCCTTATAGTTTTCACGAGTTTTGAATTAGGTCCTTGCATTTTTTTTTCTTCTTATCAGGTCCTTTAAGTTTACTCCGTTAGATCCGTTAGTCCTTGAAGCTAAAAACCGTTTAATTAAAGCTAACAGTGTTAAGAAAGCCGTTAATGAGCAATGAGGTGGCAAACAATTGGACATATTTTTACAAATAGAACCTGATTAGGCATCTAACTGGAAAAAAAATTGTTTCGAAAAAAATATGAAAAAATAAAGCCAGATAAGACTCTGCTCATGTAAACTCAAGACATGAAGATAGAAGCGTAGCATTGAAGCTTCACATTAGGGTTGTCTCTTCATCTCTTCTATTCCATTGAACGCACACAACATTGCAACGAAGGCACCCGAAATCATCACGGACAATCTCCTGAAGGTTAGTCGACTCTGCTTATGAACTCTTGACTTTTTTTTCCCTGTTTGTCCAGAAGGTTAGCCTACTTCTCAGTTCTCACAGGACTTGGGAATGATTAGATATAGGACCCATGATGTTACTAACTTGTCCACAAGGTTGATCCCTGGCACTTTTATTTTACTAATTTATTCATTCCATTTCTTTCCGTGACACTATCACAAACAAGTAGATGATGTGTTTGGATTCAATGATTATGGATTGTTTTTATCATTTGACCAAGGTGTCCATCGATTTAAGATTTAGAAAAAATGTGGTTGTGACTCCTGCATATACGCACGTTTTTTTATATATAAATGCGTTGGTTTAAAATTGCAACCTAATTATTATATATCCATATAGCAATACATAATTTCAAGTTGGATTTTGAATTGATAATATTCCAAACTTTTATAATTTAATGTATTAAATTTCAGGGTTATCATGAAGCATCAGGAAAATATACAAAAAACAATTGATGATGAAATACTGGAATATTTAGATGATAGTGATGAAGCAGATATGGGATATGATTACTTCAATGAATTCATTAATAGAGTTTACTTCAATCAAACAATTTAAGGATGCTTTGAAGGAGCACTCTTTGCTAAATGGTTATGTGTTTGACTATGTAAAAAATGATCAAGAGAGGTGACAGGTGAAATGCAAGAGTAAATGCAGATGGTTGATGTTTGTAAGCAAAGAAGCTGACTCATCGACCTATTGATTAAAGACATTAAATCCAAAGCATGCATGTGGAGTAACCATTGATGCAACGAGGGCTTCAATAGATTGGATTGCTGAAAAGATAGTAGATAGTGTGAGAATGAACAAAAATATGAAGTTGGCAGATTTGCAAGCTACCATCAGAAGGAATTACATGGCCAAACCTTCTCTTAACAAGGCATTTTGGGCTAGAAAAAAAGCAAGGGGGATGATTGAGGGGGATCATAAAGAAGAATATGCTCACTTGAGGGACTACTGCATGGAAGTCAAATCTAAAAATCCAGGATCAACATTTTGTCTTGTCACAGATAAACCATATGTACACTGGCCAAGAGTATTTAGGAGATTGTATATGTGCTTAGAGCTTGTGAAAAGAGGCTTCAAGGCATCATGTAGGCCAATTATTGGATTCGATGGTTGCTTTCTCAAGGGTCCATATGAAGGCATATTATTAGTGGCTGTAGCTTGTGATCCTAATGAACAATATTTTCCTCTAGCCGTGGTTGAAACAGAAAATAGGGATTCTTGGACATAGTTCTTGAAGAATTTATTTAATGATATTGGGTCCATGGTAAAAAAAAGATGGGTATTTATTTCGAACCAACAAAAGGTTGTAATTATGTGATTTTATGTATTATATTTTTATTTATTTTTTCACCTAGGAATTATGTATTTTAATGTGTAGGGTTTAGTTCAAGCTTTTGAAGAATTGCTTGAAGGTGCAGAACACCGTTATTGTGTAAGGCACTTATATGCCAATATCAAGGCAAAGTACGATGATGGAACTTTGGTTAGAGATTTAGTAATTCGTGCAGCAAAAGCAACCTACCCACTGACATGGGAAGGGATAATGAATGAGCTAAAAAAAAGTTTCAAAGGAAGCATATGAACATTTAATGAGGTTTCCTCCATCTTGTTAGACAAAGGCATATTTTGATTATTATTGCAAGTCTGGTATGATTATGAATGACATATTAGAGTCTTTCAATGGTGGACTATTAGAAGCAAGGGAACACCCAATTATTAGTCTTCTTGATTAGATCCGAACTTATTTGATGGATAGGTTTAATCAAAATAGGGTAAAAGCAGAAAAATATCGTGGCAAGGGAATTGTGTGCCCTCAACCTCGTAAATGTCTTGACAAAGAGATAGTAGAATCTAGAAAGTGGGAACCAAGATTTGCAAATAATGATGAATTTGAAGTGTCATATAATTCTCAATGGTTTATAGTCAATCTTAAATTCAAGTGGTGTGCCTGTCGATGGTGGCAGTTGACTGGAATTGCATGCAGGTATATTTATAACTCACTTTCAAACTTTAAATTATTTGGCAACACATTTTTAATATTCTTATTCTATCTATTATAGGCATGCTGTGAGTTGCATTTATGCTAGTCGACTCAACCCCATCGACTATGTGGATCCAACACTTAGTTTGCAAGCTTATGTGGATTGTTATGCTCCTGTGATCCATCCTTTTAATGGAGAAGAGTTGTGGGCACGCACAAGAATAGAACCAATTGATCCACCAAAATACCATAAGCGTCCAAGCAAGCCACAAAAAAAAAAAAAACAAGAAGAGAGCTTGATGAACCAGCCCCTCACAACAAGGTTAGAAGATGCAATACAAGTGTAAAGTGTAAGATTTGTGGGAATTCCAGACATAACTGAATGACTTGCCCTCAACCACTCAAGCAAAGTAGAAATCAATACTCTTAAGACACTAGTAATGTGACACATCAATCAAGTAGTCAACTTGAATGCCACCAAAATTAATGCGTTATCAACTTTTAATATGATATCTTCTTTTTGGATATGGCTTAATATTCCAATGTTTTGCTGAAAAGAACTTCATGTATTTTCTTAATGTCTTTATCGGCCAATTATGAATTGAAAATTGAATTTACGTTATGTTTATGGTTCCAGTGACTTTATTTGTTTTATTTGGATGTCTTTATATGGTAATATGTACTGGAAAGCATGTAAGCACATGTGCCCATCAATCATGATGCACAATATATGTGTGGAGTCCAAGGATTATCTATTTTTCATTTTACCAACTAGAAAAATGGTTTGTTGTTGCTGATACAATCATATTGATTTGGGAACTAGTTTGGGTTTTGAAATAAAATATATCACATTAAACAGGTGTTATGATACAATGAGTACAATACTTCCTATTTGCCAAATTGCCTAAAACACTTCCTAAATTACAAGCACCAAAACTTACAACCTAAAGTGCCAAAATACAATCAGCGTCTTAAAGTCTCAATAAAATCAACATCCTAAATGACTTAAACAATGGACGAAATCATTGTCTTGCCAACCTACTTTCATATTATAAATACTGCAAAATCAAAACAACAAGACAACATCATATTTCTTCTTCAAGTTTTCACTTGTCTTACTCTTGCTCATTGACAATATCTGAGATACTCTTAGGAACAACAGCATCATACCAGCCAAATAAATTATAAATCCAAGTATCCTGCAAAATCCATCACCATTAATCAGATCTCATGTTTCAGGCAAATGTATGAAAAAAGCATCTCTACAATTTGAAAGAAAAAATATGATTACTCATAAGCATTGAGATTCAACAAGGATTTTAATATTTGTCATAACTTCTTCAATGGATTCCCATCCTATATTAGCAAACCCAACCTACTGAAAGAAAAAAAAATCATTGCACATCTGAAAGTAATTATAATTCCCCTGCTAAAATACAAATTCCAGGAGCAAGAAAAATTAAACACTTAACATCCACAAGTAATATAACATTTAAAACAATTAACATAACTAAAACATAAAAAAAAATTTTATTTCGATGGGAAAAAAAAATAAAGTATGGCCTGTTAAGAATGTAAATCCAAATGGTCTTATGTGTGGTTCCCAAATAAAAGTGAAAGTTAATAATCAGGGGCAATATAGCATATGAAATCTTTTTTTTCCCTAATGTAAGGGCAAACTGAAGATTGGAAAAAGTAGACCACCTCCAAGAGGCTTCAAAAAATAATCACACTAGTGCCTTGTCTTCCAGGAACATGCCTCTGCATCCATTTGGTACCTTCCAGGTCATAGCATATGAAATCTATAAATACCAATACTTTGGGATAACAATTAAATAATTAAATAATTTCAAACACTTGCTGCATCAACAAAAGGTGCTGGATATCATATTCATCCACTCTTTGACTCAACTGCGATCAATGACTCAAATGCCAGAAACCAAATGGGATGATGATAGCGTTGACGATGGCTTGCTTGGCATCCAAATCCCTTACCTTTTCTAGAGATGGTGATGACGATGCCTTGCTTGGTGATCCGCTGTGCCCCATTGGCCTTCTCTGCAATTGACAACCCAGCTTCTGTTCTCCCTCAAAAATGCCCTAACCCCTCTCATAATGAGAACAGTCTAGTCATGGCAAATGTGGACTTACTTATGCCTTATCAGATCTAGCTTGGAAATATATATGCCACATCATCAATATTTGACAGATTTTTTAACACTGTTAACATCTATTTAACAAAGAACTAACTACTCTAACAGATAAATTAAAAAGAAAAAAAATATAGGGACCTAATTCAAAACCTAGGGAAACTATAAGGACTAGGGAATTAGTTTTTGGGAAAATGACAACAAAATACCACCTGAATTTTAAAAAGACAAATAAGGCACCTGAATAAGCAAAATGACATATAGGGGACTGGGTACCAATCTGGAATTCAGATTTTTGGCCAAAAGACCCAAATACCCTGTCTGAAAGTGAGAGAAAGGAGAGAGGAAACACACGATGAAATACGGGAAGAAGGAAAGAAGAATGTTGGAAATGCTATTATCTTACTCCTCCGCATCACCATTCTGTAGAGATTGTTGATTTGGTGGGTTTTGGTTGTGGGAAAGAGGATTTGTAGTGAATGATGAAGCAGAAATCAGAAAATAATGGCAAGAATTGCGTAATGTAACTGTTGTTATATGTCTGCTGGTTTTTGGTAAATCCCATTACGTGAATGGTAAATTTTATTATACATGCAGTTAATTATGAAAGTTAATACATTGCCCTATCTAAAAGAACTCGTACTCCCTGAGATTGTCGTCGTCGAAGAGGTCGCTAAAGTAACATCAACTGTAATACACAAGTAGGAAGCTTAAAAATTATTCTTCATAAAGCATTTTTGATGGGTTCCCACAGCTTAAAATGTTATTGCCTAGCATTCCTCTTTTTGGTTCTGTCTCTGTTCTTCGCATAAAACCATTTTCAGAGAATGTGAAGCTGTCTGGTTTTCTAGTATTATTAAACCATTTGTCCTGAATTTTACAAAACACATATTGTGATTTACAACTTTTGTAGTGAAAGTGACTACTTTTTAATGGGTTTTGAAACCTGTTTTCAGGAGATAAACAACTTGTTTGTAAAAAGTAATAAAATTCCACGCTAAATTTGACAAAACGTATAGTGGGATTTACAACTTCTGTAGTAAAAATGACCACTTATTCAATGGGTTTTGCAACTTGTTTTTAGGGGATGGGCAACTTGTTTCTAAAAACTAATAAAATTTCATACTAAATTTGACAAAACACATAGTGAGATTTACAACTTTCGTAGTGAAAATGATCACTTCTTCAATGGGTTTTGTAACATGTTTTCAAGGGATTGGCAACTTGTTTCTAAAAACCAATAAAATTCCATGCTGAATTTTACAAAACATATAATGATATTTACAACTTTTTTAGTGAAAATACCACTTCTTAAATGGGTTTTACAACCTCTTTTCAGGGGATGAGCAGCTTGTTTCTAAAAATTAATAAATTTCACGATGAATTTTACAAAACACACAGTGATATTTACAACTTTTATAGTGAAAATGACCACTTCTTAAATGGCTTTTGCAACTAGTTTTCAGGGGATGGGCCACTTATTTCTAAAAGCCAATAAAATTTCATGTTGAATTTTACAAAACATATACTGGGATTTACAACTTTTGTAGTAAAAGTGACCACTTTGTTAATAAGTTTTGCAACATATTTTTGGAGGACGAGTAACTTACTTTTCACCACCAATAAAATTTCACACTGAATTTTACAAAACACATAATGTGATCCACAACTTTTATAGTGAAAGTGACTACTTCTTCAATGGGTTTTGTAAACCTGTTTTCACCGAAAGAGCAACTTGTAAGCATAAATAAATCATTCAGTGAACGTGCACCTGAAGTACATCACAATAAACATTGAACTATTAACTTTCATAATTAACTACATGTATAATAAAATTTACCATTCACGTAATGGGATTTACCAAAAACCAGCAAATATATGACAACAATTACATTACGTAATTGCTTGCCACTATTTTCTGATTTCTGCTTCATCATTCACCAAATACTGAATATGAACCCTCAAATGCAATAATCCTGTTCCTATTTCACCATGAAACAGCCACAAAAATGAATAATCCAAATCCCGCCATCAACTTCTACTCACTCATGAATAATCCAAATACTTCAGTGACCTCTTTGACGGCGACAATTTCAAGGGTACAAGTTATTTCAGACAGGGCAATGTATTTCAGCGATGGTAACCAAATTCAGCGACGGCAATCTACTACTACGACGGCGGCAACATGATTTCGAAGAACCCTTTTTGGTGACTGCAGGAACTTGGATTTAGTTTCGTAGAAGGAAATCAGTTTCTCCCTTTCTCTATCGCATGAATACACTGCTCAATGTTCAGAGACAATCAGGGCAATTCGGTCATTAGGCCAAAAATCTAAATTCCAAATTGGTACCCAGTGCCCTATTTGTCATTTTGCTTATTCAGGTGCCTTATTTGTCTTTTTGAAATTCAGGTGGTATTTTGTTGTCATTTTCCCTTAGTTTTTCCTTTTTTAAATTAATACTTTATCAAGAAAGAAGTAGAGGGGCCTATATACAAGTATGACATATATGTTCTTGCCGAATTAATATCCTTGTCTCTCAAGTTTGACCATTCGATAATGGCAATTATATATGGACCTAGTTAAGACATGCATAAAGTTCTATCTTAAACAGAAATAATCATTTATTTTCAAGACACCATTTTCCTAATACTTCTCTAATCATCTAGGCACCAGGGCTCCAACCATTTTATTGGGGCTTGATGGTCAGTGATGGAGGAAGTTTTTTCTTTTACACAAGGATAACATGGAACCATTCTTTCCCCAGATGGAACATTTTGGGTTCGCATGGATCATCACAGCCTGATGTGGGAAGTAAACCACATGATGAGTTTGTTGTGTCGTCGAAGGGGAAGTAAATGTCTCCAAGACCTTCACAATGAAGAGTCTATATATGGACACGCAACTGAGACAGGAAGTAGAGAACACCACAGACAAAGCAAAGGAAGCAGGGAATCGGGAGTGACCATGCTAAAATTCATGACTTTTGGAAGCCAAAGTATGCGGATTCTCATGACGTTGACAACCTCCTTGGCTAAACCTTTGTGTCAGTAAGGGTCCAATGAATCTGTGTGTTTACTACGTTCGCTGACTTGGACATTGACTTTGAACAAGACTTGGAAAAGTTGCC
Organism: Neltuma alba; assembly: GCF_004799145.2. NCBI lineage: Eukaryota > Viridiplantae > Streptophyta > Magnoliopsida > Fabales > Fabaceae > Neltuma > Neltuma alba. The sequence continues at coordinate 89,653 of NW_021633333.1, read as the reverse complement.
TGGAAAATAAGGGTAAGGGCTAACCCATTCCTACTCAGCTTCCTCAAACATCATGTTAGCATGACTTGAATAATAGTCCATGGTTTTGCCCCACCTTGAAGTTGCCACAACGGCAAAAGGACCAGTGACAGAAGCTCCAAGTTTTAATTAGTTACTAATAATGATTTTAAAAGTAGCCTAGTATATTCGTCTTCAGGGTCAAAAAGTATTAAATTTTACTTCTTTCACTCATTTATGAAGCAATCACCAGGCACACGATGTTTACGCGTGTGGCCCAAGACATCAAGAACTTGATTGGATAATTAGAGTCCAATGAAGAAAAAGAAGACAAGTAAAGAGAAACTCAGTGCTTCTGATGTTGACAGGGTTCTGAAGATTATTTGAGAGTATTCAAAACGCGTTTTTGTCATTTGTTCAGATGATGTGAAAGCATGGATAATTATATGATTTTATTCCTGATGGAAAGCACAGGATGGTTACAAGATAGAAATAAACAACTTATTTTACTTTAGAATTACAGTTATACTTAATTATAGACAACAATTTATTTTAGTTGAATGATTGTTGTACTCATGCAAATTTAAAATCTAAAACACAGGTATTGTTTCTTTCATGTTATACGAACAATTTGTTTTACTTTAGAATATAAATAATACTTAAGTTATATAGGTCTAAGTAATTGCGTGGGATAAAAGAGATATAGCTGAAAATGAGTAAAAAGGAAGTAAAATTACCTATTAGCAATCCTACCTTCATTCCAAGCCCATCTTTTGTTTTGACGTTCTGTCTCAGTTATATCGTTTACAAAATTCAAAGAAGTAGGTATGAAATGGACAAATTAGTGTCGAGTTATTTAAAATAAGCAGGGTTATAGTTTAAGAATTGCTTTGAAGAGCTAACTTTGAGCCTAATATTACATTGGTAAAATGTTGTTGTTTGTAGTAATGGTTTTTTGAAAGGTAGAGGAAAAGAAATTGAAGAAAGTTGTGCATAATATTTTTAAGGCGTGCATAATAATTTTTTTAGGCTTAATTCGTCCTACCTCTTTCAATATGAAGAAGTGAATAATTAGGTTGATTGGCGAATTATTTTGGTGAACAAGATTTACAAGGCTTTAATTCCATGTCCTTTGATGCTTTCAATATCAAATCTCTTGTGAGACCTTTCACCAAAGGATATGAAAGATTTAATTGAAATTTTATATAATTCATGGAAATTACTTCATTCATATTCAAACCCTTTATATAATAATATCTTTATCTAATATATCGTGAAACTTTGCCGTTAGATGCAAAGGTGGACTAACTAAAAAAAAAAATCTTTGCCTTACCTTAGTACTAAATTTCTTTTATTTGACTCCTAAGTTGTTTTTCCTTAAGAAAAGTGACGAAAGTTATTAAGCACTTTAAATTGACTGGACTGCTGAAATCGAAAGTTTCACCATTTAAATTAGAAATTTCCTATCCGTGACTTTTAAAAAATTTTAGAAGAACTTGTACAGAATTCACTCCCTAGCCGTCAGAGCAAACACCCACCAATGACGGCAGCTCAACCGGTGGGAAAGCGACTGGTAACAGAGGGAAGGATGGAAATTTTCTTTCAATTAATCAATGGGCATTTTGGTCAAGATATCATTCTTTTTTTCCTTTTTGCTGAGAAGGAAGGTTTTGAAACATAATATACTAATTATAATGTATTATAGTAATAAATTAGATAATATAATCAACATTACATAAATTAGTAACTACGTAAGCCATATTCAATCTTACATGAAGTAATGTATGGACAATACATCTATATCTTCCATGAATTTCGTTAGGCATTTATACTTTTCATTTTTAGCCTAATTAAGGGAATATCAAAGATCATTTCACATTTATTTTTATTTTTTTATATAAAATTAAAATTTCATTGTTTTTTAATGATACATCAAACAAATGTTCTATAATCATTGTTCTATTACACTAAATTGCTTATGATATTCTTTGAAGCAAACAGGCACTAAGAGAGATTTTACGTTCGTGAAATGTGACTGGAATGAGATGAAAGGAAAGTCTATATAGCCAGAAGCATGATACTTACAAAGGAGGGGTGAACTCATTGCGACGTCTTCATATATAATACGAGTATTCAACAATCGTCAACAACAATTGGTTCAAATAGTAAAAAATCAACTCATAATTCACATATAATTGTCCTAGTTTTGATGAGTCTTGAGACCCAACTAATTACTTAACTGAACGTGTGTGTGTGTATATATTCAAAAAAGAACAATCGCATGCCCAAAACTTCTTATTAAAAATTAAACGCTAAACAGCTTTGCTTGATCAAATTTTCCATTTGCCCATTTCTGGATCATGTCCTTTGGAGAAGATGCTGACTTGAACAACTTTCCCTGATCAAAGCTTATTGAAGTCACTGCTCGTGCTTGTATATCTGCTTTATTCTTTAAAACTTCACCTCCATCTCCGTCTTTCACTGCATCCTCTTCTTCTTTACCACCTTCGATTTTCCTCAAAACCTCTAAAACCTCATCAATGGAAGGCCTCATCTCCTTATCTATCTGCAAACACTGAAATGCCAATTCTCCCATTGCAACCACCTTCTTCATCACCTCACCATCCTTCTCAATCCCCAAACATGGATCCACCAGCTCCACAAATTCATTCCTCTGAATTTTCCTAACTGCAAGCCCCGCCAATGTAATCTCATCTTTGTTCCTTCTCATATCAACTGCTGGCATTGAAGATATCAGCTCCATAAGCACAACCCCAAAACTATACACATCACTTTTATCGGTCAGCCTAAAGCAATAGTAATATTCTGGATCAAGATAGCCTGGTGTTCCTTGTGGAGCCGTAGAAACATGCGAGACATCATTTGGGAACAACCTAGAAAGTCCAAAATCTGCAACCTTAACACAGAAGTTCTTGTCAAGGAGAATGTTGTTGGTTTTGACGTCACGATGGATGATGCCGGAAGCATGAAGGTAAGCCAAAGCACTGGCAGTTTCTATGGCGATTTTGATTCGAACAGGCCAAGTCAGCAACGCAGGATTTGCAAAGCTGCCACGTAGGTGACTGGCAAGGGTGCCATTTGGGATGTATTCGTAGACAAGAAGGAGCTCACGGCTCTGACGCGAAGTGCAGCCATAGAGACAGACAAGATTTTTGTGACGCAGGCGAGTGAGGATCTCAACTTCAGTCATAAACTGTTCCACTCGCTTGTAGTTGTGGTTGAATAGGTGTTTCACTGCAACTTCACGCCCATCTTGAAGCTTCCCTTTAAGTGAAATAGCTTAAAAGTTCAAAAACTTTATGAAGTAAAATACAAGATTATGGGAAAGAAATGAGAGTGATTGGTCAGATTACCATAGAAAACAGAGCCGAACCCTCCGTCTCCCAGTTTGTTGGAAGGGTCAAAGTTATTGGTTGCGCCTTGAAGCTCCGTGTAGGAGAAGATTGGGACTCCAAAGAAGAGTCTGCCACTGTCTGGGTCTGCATCACTTGGGTATTGATTTGATGATCGGAATCTGACATGGGACACAGCATTCTGTTTGTGCTTGTAGAGTCCGAAACAGAGCAGCAAAGCTAACAACAGAATGCCTAATCCTGCTCCAAAACCTGATCAAGCGTCAAGTCCTTGAGAATTTTCACTTAATTCACCGAAAGATTATCTTTATGTGAATACAGTAAAAACGAAGTAAAATTACCTATTAGCAATCCATGCTTCCAGCATGTCTTTTATGTTGATCTTCTGTCTCAGCTTGATCTTTTCCTACAATTTAGAGAAGCAGCTATGAAATGGACCAATCCAGTCTCGGGAGTTCATTAGATTATCCCCCAAAAAAAAAAAGGAAAAAAAAAAAAGAATAAGTCGAGCTTATTTGATTAGTTGACTGGCATACAAAGGACCTAGTAAAAAATTCTCGTGTTACTTTTTAGACCCAAGAAATTCTCATATTCTGTACTATATGTTATGCATACCTTTAAATTTGAGACAATAAAATCCTCCGGTGCTGTTGAGCCGGCATAAGCCTTTCTCAAAATGACGACATTGATCACAAGCAGGAGAAAGCTGAACACTGATGCGGAATTCAGAAGCTATGAATGTAAATGGATCAGCAGAGAAAGCCCGCGTGTTTACTGGAACCTGAACCCTTGGACATGCTGCCAAAGAAGATGGAGGATCATCTTCATCTTGCGTGCTGAAGAAGATGGTCTCATTCTTACTCTGACCACATCCTGTATAGTTCAAGAATTGCTTTGGAAGCCTGTAAGGGAGCGAACTATTACATTTGTACATGATCATACTTGACCACATATGAAAGGAACCCAAGGGCGAGCTTGGAGGAAGAGTAACATTGCAGCACAAGGCATCACAACTATCATTTACCAAACGCTTCTGCAAATCTGCGTCTCTAACAAAAACTGCAGTATTGAAACCGTCTACTCCCCTCACCTGAAGGTTGTTTTTTCCTAATTGCACAGTTTTGTCATCGTTGGGGTGTTCACAGCCATGAATCGCCAACATTCCACAGTCTTTGCGTTGTGGAGTGGTTAAAGGGAACGAGAGATTGCCCAGACTCCCACATTCAAAGAAAGGTGGGCAATCTCCAGTAGCTGAGGATAGAAGAAGCACATGGTCAGCCAACAGGAACAAGAAGACGACGACGAACAAATAAACACGTACATCCATTCTTCTAAAACTCTCACTCAGAGAGAAAAAGTTTAATATACAAGACTCTGGTTGTTTGAAGCAAGAGGCAAATACTTGCTTCAACGTTTTATCCAGTTGGAGAAGCAAGTCTTGCAATTTCTTCCGCGTGGAAGACACCACACAAGTTGAAGCTCCGCGACACGGCAGTTGACTTGGCTGAAAGACCAGACCAGACCAACAACATGATTCAGACACGTGTCCTTCCCTCACATTATGTGCTTTACGCCCTTTCTTATCAATACTAATGTTTGGTCCTTAATTAAATAAGCTGAATAATCAACAGTACCAGTGCAAACTTTATATCAGGTTTTATAGGGATAAATATACTGGGAAAATTGGGAGGAGGAAAAAAGGCCAACAAGGAATTGTACATGTGAAAAAAAAAAAAAAAAAAGCAGAGGAATGAATAATTAAGCAGAAAGGTGAATGATATGGAGGGAAAACCATTGACTCAACTTTGATAAAGCGTGTCGTGGAGGTGGAACACGTTAGAACTTTTGGAAAAGCTCATGTGCTGCGCCGTGCCTAATACGAAAGCTGGATCACTCTTCAGATTAGATAGACACGTTTTGGAATTAATTAAAACTATCTTCAAAAAAAAAATCGAAAAGCTTACCTTTTTTGCAATAACACTTGACCAAGAAATAAGCATGACAATTAATAATCATGCTGTCAGGTTTGATCATCCAACAAAGACAATTATATGGAGCTACTTAGAGCTGTCAATAAGGGCTAGTTCGGCCCTAAAGGGCCTGCCCTTGAAGGGCCAGGGCCTAAAAGGACTGGCCTTTTAAAGCCCACATACCTTAAAATTATCTAATTATTAAAGCCCAGCCCTTAGGCATGCGGGCTCAGGGCTTAAAAGGGCTGACCCTTTTATGTTTTTTTTTTTTAAATTTAAATTCTTTTTAATTATTTTAAAATAAAAAATAAAACAACAAAACTTCTAAGATTTTTTATTCAAATTATAAATATAAGTAAAATAAATTAGTGGTGTATAGAAAAAAAAAATTAAATGCCAATAAACTATTGTCCAAATAAAAAAATCAAAATCTAACAAACACGAAAAACGAAAAACAGAAAGATAAAACCTAGCAGTTAAAGATTAACAATATCAACATAATTATTATCTTTATCTTCATCTTCATCAGTATCATCAATATCAGCAATATTTGATTCTTCTTTACTACAAGTGAGCTCTTCTTCAGTGATAAAAAATATTAGGTTTTTGTCTTCATTTACCTTATATAAAATAAAACTATGCAGTAGTTATAAGTACAAATAAGAATATGAACATTTGTTCGAATGAGAAAAGTTTTACACTTTGTTAAGATATGTAAACCGATGGTAAATGAAAATCTACTAGCTATTATGGTAATTAAAATGTTAAGAATATCAGTTACCATTCTTGAAAGAATTGAAATTGATTTTAATTGTTCTTCCATAAGTCCAAGACATTTAATTCTTTTCAATTATCTAGCTTGAGTATTGACTCTTCTAGGTATTTTTCTAATTTAAACTTATTCATAAAAGACTATCTATGACTTTATAAATATATTGATAATAAAAAAAAAATAGGCGGGCTTAAAAGGGCTAGCCCTTGGCCCTAAAGGGTTGGCCCTTTTATTTTTGAACCCTACAGGGCTAGCCCTTTTAAGCCCAATTTTCTTTTAAACCACCTAAAATACAAGCCCGGCCCTCTATTTAAAAGGGCTTAAAAGGGCCGGCCCAATGGGTTTGGTCCGTTTTGACGGCTCTAGAGCTACTTAAATACTACCGCCATCTTCAATATAAGTACTGGTGGACTAATCTAAATAGATTAAGTAAGTTAAATCAATCATTTGATTATAATGAATGTGACATAAATTTTTTAAAATATTCATGTATAACATTAGATCAATTTATAAGTTAAGTAAATTAGTTTATACAATAATTATAAATATGTGAAATAAAGTAGATTAAGACTTTATATTTAAAATCAAATGTAATCTCATAACTAACTTTTGTATTACGGATCAGAGATAGTACATGATAGTTGTCGTTTCTTAAAATTTTGTTATCGTCTTGTATAATTAGATTTTCTCTTTCTTAAAGTGAAATAAGCGTTTATTTTCAATTCACGCTTTTCCTAATAATTCTCTCATAAGCACCAAAATTCTGGCAACCGGCTGTCAGAGATCCATGGCCGTCAATAGAGGAAGTTTCTTTTCTCCCCTAACATAAAGGTAATAACTAATAAGGTGTAATTTAATTAAAAAAGAAATCAATTAATTTCAAAACAGTTCCTAAAGACCTTATAAAAACTAAGCCATTTTGGTGAATAATTTTAGGATTTGCTTATTTCCAAAGTCATTACATGTTTTTCCCATAGGTTCTCCAACGCAGTCGCAGCTTCTATGGCGATTTTGATTCAAATAGGCCATGGTGTTGACGTACAGTTCGATGCCCTTGAAGATGACTAGCGACACCGCCATTTGACATGGTATTCATAGACAACGATGAGGTCTTGGCTTAGGCTTGAAGTGCAACCATATAGAGACACAACTTCTTAACTTGAGAAGCAAGAAGTAAGATGCAATTAGAATAAAAGATCGCAGCAGAAAACGGACTATGAAATACAAATAAGCTTAAAGGCTGAAATTAGCAGTAGATTCACTGATCCATTTTACAGTGACACTATTTGGTGAAAATGATGCCTTCACCAACTCTGCCTGATCATAGCTCATTGGAGTCTCCCTAGATCGTGTATCTGCATCAGCTTTACCTTCCTCTAGATCCCTACCTTCTTCTTTCTCACTCTCAATTTCCCTCAAAATTTCTAATCAGAATCGCCATAGAAACATGCGAGAAGCATAGAAACATGTGAAAACCTAGAAAGTCCAAAATCAGTAACCTTAACACAGAAGTTCTTGTTAAGAAGAATGTTGTTGGTTTTGACGGCATGATGGATGATGCTGAAAGCATGAAAGTAAGCCAAAGGACTGACAGTTTCTATGGCGATTTTGATTCAAATAGGCCACGTCAACAATGTAGGATCTACGGAGTTGCCACGAAGGTGACTGGCAAGGGTGCCATTTGGGATGTATTCATAGACAAGAAGGAGCTCACAGCTCTGATGTGGAGCGCAGCCATAGAGGCAGACAAGATTTCAATGACGCAGATGAGTGAGGATATCAACTTCTGTCATGAACTGTTCTACTCGTCTGTAGTTGTGGTTGAATAGGTGCTTCACTACAACTTCACGCCCACCTTGAAGCTTTCCTATAAATAAAAAGAAATAGCTTTAAAGTTGAAAACTTAGACATGAAAAGTACGAGATTAAAGCAATTGAGAAGGGGACCATAGTAAATAGAGCCGTAGCCGCCGTCCCCAAGTTTCTTGGAGGGGTCAAAATTGTTGGTTGCGCCTTGAAGCTCCCTGTAGGAGAAGATTGGGACTCCAAAAAACAGTCTGCCACTGTCTGGGTCTGCATCAGTTGGGCATTGATTCGTTGATCGAAGTCTGACATGGGACATAGCGTTCTGTTTCTGTTTGCAGAGTCCGAAGCAGAGCAGAAATGATAATGTCAGAATGCCTAATCTCACTCCAAAACCTGAGTACAATTATAAGTCTTTAACTCAAAGATTATCTGTGTTGTTTCTTAGGAATCTCATAATGTGAGTACAATCAGAAGTTCATAACATCGATATAGTTATACAGGATCCTAAGTAATTATGTGGGGAAGATAGCTGAAAATGAGTGAAAATGAAGTAAAATTACCCATCTTCAATCCCAGCTTCCCAGCCCGTCTTTCTGCCTCAGTTTAATTATAATTAATTAGGTTGCATCCACAAAAAATAATTATAAGCAGAATTGACAGGCATACATATGGCCATCTAAGAACGAACGAGGAAAATTAACTGAACCAGATAAATTCTCATTTGTTGTACTGAGACAATAAAATTCTCTGGTGCTGTTGAGACGGTATGAGCCTTTGTCAAAAAGACATTGAACACAACCAGGGGAAGGCTGAAAACTAACACGGAATTCAGAAGCTATGAACGTAAATGGATCAGCGGAGAAAGCCAGCTTATTCACTGGGAGCTGAACCCTTGGACATGTTGCTAAAGGAGGTGGAGGGTGAACCTGATCCTGCTTTCGGAAGAAGATGGTCTCATTCTTACTTTGAACACATCCTGTATAGTTCAAGAATTGCTTTGAAAGACTCTGATTGAGTGGAATATTGCATTTGTACATGGTTATATTTGGCCAGATATGAAAGGAACCCAAAGCTGAGTTAGGAGGAACAGTAATATTGGAACGAAAGGCGTCACAACTATTAGTTGCCAAACGCTTCTCCAAATATGCGTCTCTAACGACAACTTCAGGAAGCAACCCGAGTTCTATCCTCGTCATTTGAAACATCTTTTTACCCAATTTTATAGTTTTTTGAGCATTGGGGTCTTCACAGCCATGAATCGGCAACATCCCATAGTCTTTGTGCACTGCGGTAGTCAAAGGGAACTCGAGCTTGCCTAGATTCCCACAGTCAAGGAAACTTGGGCACTCATCTTCTGAAGCAGAATGGTCAGCGAACAATAAGAAGAAGAAGAACAAAAGAACAGGTAGAACCATTCTCCTGAAACCCAATCTCAGAGAAAAAAGTTTGATGTGCTAGGACTTTGATTGTTTCATCAAGCAATAACTAGGTTGAAAGCTTTATCAGGTGGGGAATCAAGGTTGCAATTCGTTCCCCATGGAACACTCAACACAAGTCCAAGCTCTATGACACGGCAGTTGACTTGGCCAAAAGAACTAGGACTAGGCCTAGGCCTAGGCCTAGTCAAGACGAAGACCAAGATGAAGAAGCCGAATGAGAGACACGTGTCTTCTCTCAACATAATGTGCCTCAAACACACTCTTATCAATACTAATGTTTGGTTCTTAATTACTTATGTTCACAGTTGCAAATATCATCTAATAAATAAGCCGAATAATCAACATTGCAAGTGTAAAACTAATACCAGGTTTCACGAGGATAAATAAATAAGCAGATGAATTAATAATTAAGCAGAAAGGTGAATCATATAGACAAAAGGCCTTGACTCAAACCTTTGATAAAGAGTGTCGTAGACGTGGAACACATTAGAAAATTTTGAAAGAGCTCGTGTGATAAGTTTCTGACAAAGAAGCAGGATCCCTCTTCAGATTAGATATGCACTTTTATGTTACCTTTTGATTGACATGCCAATACAAGTGAAATAACATCATATGAGGATAGTCTATAGAATGAAGTGGGGTTTTTTTTTTTTAAATTATAACTCAGAATATCAGATTTGTATTCTTCTTCTTGTTAGGATGAAATTACTTACCATCTTAACTAACAGTTTGTTAGTAATAAAAGTACAATTTTTATTTATATTTAACAACATTTTGTTCATATGCTTATGATTTATGAAAATATAACTTTTATATTATGTTGCATTTTGCAGAACAGCTAATGTTGTATTTATAACATCTGATTCTGCAATAGATTCTCCTCAAGAATTAAAGAACGGAAAATGAAAAGCCAATCAATATTTGCTTCTCTTGCCACTTGATTGTTTTGACGATCGGTACTTATTTGGTTGTCTCATTTGCTTATGAATGTTTGTTGTTATGTCGTGTAAGGCTGAGATGGATAAATGCAAATAAATAACAAATACACTCATTGGCTTTGCAAATATTCCGTCTTTAACTGTCTCCATGATTTGTAACTGTATAGAATCAACGATTTGGAATTAGCTAAACTATCTTCAACTGTAGCGTTTGCCTCTGTGCTTTTGTTTCATCAGAGGATTTGATGAGAAGGAGACTGAACTAGATGCTTACAACGACATGGAGGTTCTAGAGAACTTCATTACAAACCAAAATGAAAGTTTAAGGACTCACGCTCAAATAATTACATGATATAAAGAATTTACTACAAAAATTTGAAATCCAGAAGCTTCTTTCCAAATTGAGGTAAACAACAGAAAAAAAATATATTAATTTTTTGCAATAATACGTGACTGAGAAAGAAGCAGTGGCATATATACGAGCATGACAAGTATTCATGATAGCAGCAGAACATGGACCAAGAATTACAAATAGGCTTAAAGATTTTAAAACGCTGCAATTTGTTCATTCATTGGTCCATTTCACAGTGACACTATTTGGTGAAGAGGATGACTTAAACAGCTTTGCCGGATCATAGCTTATTAAAATCTCCACAGGTCATGTATCTGTATCAACTTTATCTTCCTTTAAGATTAACTGATACCGTTGACAGGGAGATACTCCCTTTGTTCCTTATTATAAGAAACATTTGATGTTTATGACATGTTTCCATATATAAGAGACATTTAAAAGTTGTCTCTATTTTTTTGTATTGATTTCCTATTTTACCCTTATTTATTTTGTCTCCAACTCACACTCTCCCTCCCTCCCACTTCTCTTTCTTTTAATAATTTAATTATTCTCTCTCTCCTTATTAATTGGGGCATTGTTGGAAAAAATATTATACTTTTTACACATTAATTGCCCTCAACTAATTTTAACTGTTTTTTTTATCAACGTAATTTGATTATTTGTCTCTTATAATAAGGAACGGAGGGAGTAAGTAATTATTTTCTTAGTGAATTAAGTTTCAGTTTTGTTTTTTGTATTTTCTTTGAATTTATTTTTCTTTTCTAGTTTAGGTTGCTTGCATATCATTAAAATTCTTTTTTAAAAAAAATGATCCTGATTTTATTTTAATTTTTAATTTATTTGTTTTTTAATTTTTTTTTGCATACCTCGCATTGCATTTTGCATCGTTGTGTTTGTACTTGAATATTCTTTTTTTTGTTGCCCACTCAGTTCAGCTTTGCTCTGACTACATCTGAATCCAACCCCGTTGCGCACCTGGCTGTGGTGGGTGAGTTTCCCAACGGAGATTTCTGCATACGCTGATGCTCGAACTCAAAATCTTGTTTAAGTGGTACCAAGTCGCTACTAACTTGGACCAACCCCCATTGGTACTTGAATATTCATTTGCTTTCACACATTGTTGTTCTGAATTTCTTTGTGCATGACCAGAGATAAAGAAACCATATTTGACGATCTTGAGCTTGACATACCTTTGAAACAATTTAAAAGGAAAAATAAGAAAAAGAGTCAATAGAGTTATAAGAAACTTCTTTTAGAGCAACACATTCCTAGTGTACTTAATCGAACCAAAGACTGCATAAACTTTTATCTATATAACTAGAATAAAGATGCTTAAAAATGTTGGATAGATTTCATTTCATAAGAAAACACTCAAAGAAGTTAGTTTTAACTATTTAAAAAACATGGACAGTAGCATGAATACAAGAATTTTGCATTGTTTTCATGCTTAATATGTATATAGTGACTCTTGTGAGTCACACGTTATTTTGTTGACTTAGAGTCTATTTGAATTGACGGTAGAAAAAATAGTTTATTTTTAATCTAACTTTTAGAAAAGTAATATTGGATAAAAAGTTAAATTGGATAAGTTAAATTATACTTGGATTGAAATTTAAAAAAGTTAGTTTGTAAAAATAAGATTGGTAAAAGATTGTTTGGATTATGATTGAATAAAAGTAAGTATGTTTGTAAAATTACCAAAATGGGTGTAAATTTCAATAAATAATGAAACATGATTAAAACAATGATTTAACATAATACAATGAATTTAAATTAATTTAATATAAAGAAGTGAAATTTAATGAGTAAATTAAATATTAAAACTTTAGAGAAATCATAGAAAATATTTTAAATATAAAGTGAAACATGATTAAAAAAAATAAATGTACATAATATAATAAATTTAAATTAATTTAATATGAATAAGTGAAATTTAATAAGTGAATTAAAATAAATCAACTGTACAACAATAATAGAAATACTACCATTTTTCAGTTTTGTCTTTTGTCTGTAACATTTATGAAACACTTCTGTTGGGCGAGAGGGGCAGCGTGTCAGCAGAGACTAAGAAAGTGGGGGGACCAAAAAAAAAACACAGAGAGAAGTAGCAGACGGCAGCGGAGAGAAAAAGAAAAGGAGAGAAGTTGCTCCCAATAAATTTTCTGACACGCACCCAACAGCCCCTAAATAAGCTCTTCTCAAACTTCAATAAGCTACTCTTCCTGGCATAATTTATACCCGCACACTCGCACAGTCAGCCAGCTTATTTCCATCAAGCCCCATATGTTATAAGCCCTCCCAAATATTGGATCAATTTTCAATGGGGCTTGTGTTAAAATTAAGTCACGTTTGTACACCAAAAAAATAAAAAAATTAAGTCACGTTTGGGCCAGCGTCATGCACTTATTCAAAGGGTAAAGATAAAGGCTAACTCGCAACGATTCTTCAAAAGCAGCAAAACATGGAGCACGGACCATCATGGATAGCAAAAGAACTAAGGGACGTAAAAATAAACTTTTTTTTTTTAAAAAAAAAAAGAGCTCCGGGATCAGACACTAAACAACAGCTTTGCTTGACCAATTAATAAAAATAAAAATAAAAATCGTTTCAGAAAAACGAACGCTAAACACTAATTGAACTACTTCTTATCCACATATTGTTCAATTCAATTCTTTTAGGTTTCCGTTCTACTCCGAGTAAATGTCTAGTCAATTTATATTTGCACACACAGCACTTATAGGAGGAAAAGCCAATTATAATCAGGCCAACACTTCCAATGGCTGTACCTATAGGAGGAAAAGCCTTGAAAATTTAATCAATTCTTGGAGTATAGCAGCCGTGAACAGATTGACGGTTGACGTAAAAGCACTAGCAGTTTCTATGGCAATTTTGATTCAAACAGGCCACTTCAACAATGTAGGATGTGCATAGCTGCCACGTAGGTGACTGGTATGGGTGCCATTTGGGATGTATTCATAGACAAGGAGGAGCTCACAGCTCTGGTGCGAAGTGCAACCACAGAGGCAGACAAGATATCAGTGATGTATGTGAGTAAGGATCTCAACTTCAGTCATGAACTGTTCCACTCGCTTGTGGTTGTGATTAAACAGGTATTTCACTGCAACTTCACGCCCATCTTGAAGCTTCCCTATAAGTGAAATAGCTTAAAGGTCAAAACTTTATGAAGGAGAATTCAAGATTGTAGGAAAAGAAATGAGAGTGATTCATCTGATTACCATAGAAAACAGAGCTGAAGCCTCCGTCTCCAAGTTTGTTGGAGGGGTCAAAGTTATTGGTTGCGCCTTCAAGCTCTGTATAGGAGAAGATTTGGGACTCCAAAGACGAGTCTGCCACTATCTGGGTCTGCATCATTTGGGTATTGATTTGTTGATCGGAGTCTGACATGGGACACAGCATTCTGTTTGTGTTTGTAGAGTCCGGAGCAGAGCAGCAAAGCTAATATCAGAATGCCTAATCCTGCTCCGAAACCTGATCAAGCGTCAAGTCCTTAAGAATTTTTGCTTAATTCACCGAAAGATTATCTTTATTGCTTAGGAATCTCATAATGTGGATACAGTAAAAACGAAGTAAAATTACCGATTAGCAATCCATGCTTCCAAGCCTGTGTTTTATTTTGATCTTCTGTCTCAGCTTCATCTTTTACTACAATTTAGAGAAGCAGATATGAAATGGACCAATCAGTTTCAGAGTTTAGCTCCACAAAAAAAAAAAAAAGGGGAATAAGCCGCGTTAATTTGATTAGTTGACAGGCATACAAAGGACCTGGTAAAAAATTCTCAAATGTTACTTGTTAGCCCCAAGAAATTCTCATATTCTGTACTATATGTTATGCGTACCTTTAAATTTGAGACAATAAAATCCTCCGGTGCTGTTGAGCGTGCATAAACCTTTCTCAAAACGACATTGAGCACAACCAGGAGAAAGCAAAATGTTAACAGGGAATTCAGAAGCTATGAATGCGAATGGATCAGCAGATAAAGCCAGCATTCTGCTAAAGAAGATAGCGTATCATATTCATCTTGCATTCTGAAGAAGATGGTCTCATTCTCACCACATCCTGACTAGTTCAAGAATTGCTTTGAAAGCGTGAGATTGAGCGAATTATGACATTTGTACATGGTTATACTTGGGGTATCAAAGGAACCCAAGGCTGAGCTGGAAGGAAGAGTAATATTGTAGCGCAAGGCATCACAGCTATTCTTTACCACAAGCTTTTGTAAATCTGCGTCTCTAACGGAACCTATAGTATTGGAAAAGTCTACTCTCTTCACCTGAAAATTGTTTTTTCCTAATTCCACAGTTTTGTCAGCGTTGGGGTGTTCACAGCCAGGAATGGCCAACATTCCACAGTCTTTGCGTTATGGAGTGGTCAAAGGGAACCAGAGGTTGACCAGATTCCCACAGTGAAGGAAAGGTGGGCACTCATCTCCAGAAGCAGCGTGTTCAGCGAACAACAAGAGGAAGAAGACGAACAGGTAAACAGGTCGAACCATTCTTCTGAAACTCTCACTCATGGAGAACAAGTTTAGTCTATATGAGACTGTATGACTGTTTCAAGCATTAACTTGCTAAGGTTTGGTTGAAGCTCTGTGACACGCGCGGCAGTTGACTTGGCTGAAAGACTAAGACCAACAAGATGAATATGAGACACGTGTCCTTCTCTCAACACGAAGCAGAGGAATTTTTTTTTTTTTTTTTTGACCAGAGAAGCAGAGGAATTAATAATTAAGCAGTGGATGATATATAGAGAGAGAACCTTAACTAAATGAGTAAGATTTTGACACTGGCAATTGGCAAACACTTAAAAAAGCAAAAACTCATGTAGTCCTGCACTGCTGAATGATCGTTTGCTCAATTTAGTAGCACAACTTCAAATCCCACCCCAAGTGAATATATATTTAAGTTAATTTAGAGCTTTTTACAGTCTTCACTTTTTCAGGTGTAAAACGAATCAAAAATTGATAGTGAGCAAAAAATTTTGTGAAATAATAAGCTTGGTAAACGAATACGAATTTGATACAGGCGATTCCCTCAAGAGTTAAGATCTCTTGTTATTCATTTACTTACGGTATAAACATTTCCTAATTCATTGGATAAAGAAATTAGTCAGGCTGTGAGTAATTGTAAATGAATAACATAGAGTAGATGAACAAGTTGTCCAATATCTATACTAAATTTAAGAAAAACACTTATAAGTAAATAAAATAGTTGTAAATGTCTATAAATAATATATACTCATACAGTTCTTAATGTAAGACCTATTTAATTAATTTGAGTAGATTAAAAAAATCTTATAAGTTAGTTAATTATAAGAAATATGACATATTTTTTCTAAAACACAATAATCACTCTTCTTAAAATCCTTCATTCCTCTCTTACTTGATTATAGTTCAGGGAATATAATAGGAGTAATTTAAAAAAATGATAAATGTAAAAAGTGAGTTTTATATTTAAGACCAATATCAGTTCAATAATTAAGTTCTATATTAAGAATCGGAGAAGTATATAGTAATAATCCTATGTTTACGTCAATTTTGAAAATTTTGGCCTCTAAAGTACTCTAAACCCTTTTAAACAAACATATTCTATCATAACATATTGTTTTCTCAAATCGTTTTGGTTTGAAGCAAGTTTTGCATAAGAAAATATTGAGTTACTTCCAAAAGCTGCCGTTGCAAGTAAAGAACCTTTGGTACGTAAATAAACTTGGGTTCTTTTTTCTTTTTTTCCAACTACATTGAGAATTTTCCTGACTTATAAAAAGTCCTTTTAAAGTTTTCTAACTTTCGTTTTCCCCAAACTGCCCCATGACCAACGTTGTTGAGACTTTGCTTCAAATCGACCTCTTTATCACTTGATTCTCGCACCATACGAATCAGTAAACATCTCCAGAATCAATAATTACAATAATTTAATATGGACAATAGAGCAAATGCTCAAATTAGTAGAAGATTCTTCATTGCTCCAAAAAACCTAACACTGGGTAAGCTTTTATCTGCATAACTAGAAGAAAGAGGTCAGTTGTGCCTGTCCCTCATTTTTGAGATAATTCCCAAATAATGTTTTTTCATGTCTCTGCATCATTATATTCTGCATAAAATGAATAAAATTTTAATATCTTTTGGGCCAAAAATGGCTCAGTTTTGAATTTTTTATGATTTTTTTAAAATTTAATGCTTCAAATGGTTCAGATTCTTTTTAATTTAGAGTGTTAACTCAGAAAATAACACAAACAAAGCAAAGGAAGCACATAATCAGGAGTAACCGTACTAAATTTCATACTTTTTGGCGGTCGAAGTATGCGGATTCTCACGACACAAACAATATCCTTGGCTAAACCTTTGTGTCAATAATGGTCAAATTAATCTGTGTCCTTACTACGTTGGTTGACTTGGACATTGACTTAGATCAAGACTTGGAAAATTGGCCTGAAAAATAAGGGCAAGTGGTAATCCCTTCCTACTCAGATTCCCCAAATGTCACGTTAGCAAGATTTGAATAATAGTCCATTGTTTTGCCCCACCTTGAAGTTCCCACAACGGCAAAAAGACCAGTAGCAGAAAATCCAAGTTTTAATTCGTTACCAATAATGATTTTAAAAGTAGCCTGGTATCCGTCAGCAGGGTCAAAAAGTATAATTAAATTTTACTTCTTTCACTCATTTATGAAGCAAACGAAAGGCCTTATCTGTACAGTGATGTTGGCCCGAGACATTAAGAACTTGACTGGATAATTGGGGCCACTGAAGGAGAATAAGACGAGTGAAGAGAAACATGATGCTTTAGAGTATTCATATCATTTACAAAAACCAGATTTTAAAAATAAGTTTACGATATACAAAATAAAAATTATAAAATTTTTTTTATCTCAACTTATCTTCCAAACACATTTTAGATGATGTGAAAGCATGGACAATCATTATATGTTTTTATTCCTGATGCAGAGTAGGATATTCTCATTGTGCTGGTCAAAAAAAAAAAGTTAGGATATTCTCATTGGTTACAAGATAGAAATAAACAACTTAGAGCCTGTTTGGATAATTGCTCAAAACATGGTTTGGGCAAAAAAATTGCCAAACACTAAGAAAAAAAACAGAAACCATGGTTTTGGGCTCAAAACCATGGTTTAAGAAAAAGTGAACCCATTCTGCTTCTTGCTTAAATTAGAGAATATGATTGTATCTGTCAAAATAGATTTTAATAATAATATGATTTTAACACCCCTCAATTATTTTTTTTATAAACATATTTAATCTTATATTTTATAAATATATAGACACATATTAATTGTTTATTAATTATATGATTTTATATATATTATTAATTATGTTGGTAAAAAATATATTATTAACAATTTTATTCTTTCAAATTAAAATATATTATAAAATCTATCTTTTATATAATTATCATATTAACTTATGTCTTTTTTAGTAATTTTTACATATAAAAAGTGTTTCTGATAACAATTATCCAAACACTCTCATTTTATCAGAATCATTTTTTCACAAAATCTATTGTTCACAAAATCTGTTCTCCTAAGAATCTATTCTCTAGAAGCTATTCTCCAAACTATAATTTACTTTAGAATTACAGTTATACTTAAATATAGACAACAAGTTATTTTATTTGAATGATTGTCGTACTCATGCAAATTAAAAATCTAAAACACAGGCTTTGTTTCTTTCATGTCATACGAACAACTTGTTTTACTTTAGAATATAAATAATAATTAAGTTATATGTAATTATGTGGGTGATCCTCATGTCTCCTTGGAGTCAAATTTAATTTAATTTAAAATGCAATACAGTGATGTAAATAAAAGTCCAATTTAATTTAGTTGTCGGTCCAATTTTCAAGGGAAAATCTCAAAAAAAAAAAAAACCCCTTGGAACATAGGAAATTTCAAATTGAGTCATAGAATTGTGCAAATGATAGAAATGGTCAAATTGAGGATAAAAAGGGAAAATAAAGTGGGTTTCATGAAAGTGTAGTCAGTTCTCAGGGTTGGGCAAAGAATTCAGTTCCATCAAAATGATGGAAGTGGGTTCCATGAAGAAGTGGGTTCCTTGGTACCAAACAAGCAAAAATCATGATTCCACTTCCAATTCACAGCAAACGGGGCATAAATTTCTTCTAGTTGACTCCTAAATTTTTTTTCCTTAAGAGAAGTGACGTAAGTTACCAAGTACTTTAAAATTGACTTGACTGCTGAAATCGAAAGTTTCACCGCTAAAATTTGAAATTTCCTATCCGTGACTTTTGAAAAATTTCAGAAGAACTTGTACAGAATTCCACTCCCCAATTAACCATGAGATCAAACACCCGCCAATGACGGCAGCTCCCCCGGTGGGAATGTCGCTGGAAACAGGGGGAAGGAGGGGAATTTTCTTTCAATTAATGAATGTGCTTTTTGGTCAAGATTTCTTTTCTTCCTTTTTGCTGAGAAGGAAGGTTTTGAAACAGAATTTACTAATTTTGAGGTCCTACTGAACAGAATTAGAAAATTCTCCTTTTATTTAAAAATTAAAAGCCAATATAATACTAATCATAATGTATTACAGTGATAAATTAGATAATACTACCTCCAGTCCTAATTATAAGAGCCAGTTGACTAATTTGAGGAGATTAAAGAAGTAAGTTGAGTTAGTTATTTGTCTTAAATAAGTATTATCTTTCTTAAAATATCCTTATTAATTAAGTATATTGATTAGAACTATCATTGTTAAAAGGGCTACTTTAGAGAGAAAAAATATATAAATATGAGAGACAGTGAATTGGAGTCTTATATTTAAGACCAAAATAAAAGTCAAACAGGGTCTTATATTAAGGACCGGAGGTAGTATAATCAAAATTACATAAACTACTAAATATGTAATCCAGATTCAATCTTGCATGAATTAATGTATGGACATATGTATCTTCCATAAATTTCTTTAGAAATGTATACTTTTCATTTTTAGCCTAATTAAGAGAATCTCAAAGATCATTTCACATTTATTTTTACTTTTTAATTAGATAAAATTAAAATTTCATTATTTTTTTAATGATACATCAAACAAATGCTCTATAATCAGTGTTCTATTACACTAAATTGCCTATTATATTCCTTGAAGCAAACAGGCACCAAGAGAGATTTTGTGTGTGTGTGATGTGATTGGAATGAGATACAGCTGGAAGCATGATACGTACAAAGGAGGGGTGAACTCATTGCAACGTCTTCACATATAATATATAATGAGTACTCAGCAACTGCCAACAAAAATTCATTCAATTAGTAAAAAATTAACCCCACATAGTTATATTAAAAAAGAAACAATCACGTGCCCATAACTTCTTAGAGATTAAACGCTAAACAATTTTGCATGATCAACTTTTCTATTTCCTCATTTCTGGATCATATTGTCTTGATCAAAGCTTATTGAAGTCATCGCTCGTGTTTGTATATCTGCTTTATTCTTTGAAACTTCATCACCATCTCCGTCTTTTCCTGTATCCTCTTCTTCTTCTTTCCCACCTTCGATTTTCCTCAAAACCTCTAAAACCTCATCAATGGAAGGCCTCATTTCCTTATCTATCTGCAAACACTGAAATGCCAATTCTCCCACTGCAACTACCTTCTTCTTCACCTCACTATCCTTCTCAAGCCCCAAACATGGATCCACCAGATCATCAAATTCATTCCTTTGAATCTTCCTAACTGCAAGACCTGCCAATGTAATCTCATCTTTCTTCCTTCCCATATCAACCGCTGGCATTGAAGATATTAGCTCCATAAGCACAACTCCAAAACTATACACATCACTTTTATCAGTCAACCTAAAGCAATAATGATATTCTGGGTCAAGATAGCCTGGTGTTCCTTGTGGAGCCGTAGAAACATGTGAAACATCATCTGGGAATAACCTAGAAAGTCCAAAATCAGCAACCTTAACACAAAAGTTCTTGTCAAGGAGAATATTGTTGGTTTTGACGTCACGGTGGATAATGCCAGAGGCATGAAGATAAGACAAAGCACTAGCAGTTTCTATAGCGATTTTGGTTCGAA
Organism: Neltuma alba; assembly: GCF_004799145.2. NCBI lineage: Eukaryota > Viridiplantae > Streptophyta > Magnoliopsida > Fabales > Fabaceae > Neltuma > Neltuma alba. The sequence goes on along the minus strand of NW_021633333.1, from coordinate 68,941 downwards.
TAGGCCATGTCAACAATGTAGGATTTGCAGAGCTGCCATGAAGGTGACTAGCAAGGGTTCCGTTTGAGATGTATTCATAGACAAGGAGGAGCTCACGGCTCTGGCGTGAAGTGCAGCCATAGAGAAAGACAAGGTTTCTGTGACGCAGGTGAGTGAGGATCCCAACTTCAGTCATGAACTGTTCTACTCGCTTGTAGTTGTGGCTGAATAGGTGTTTCACTGCAACTTCACGCCCATCTGGAAGCTTACCTATAAGTGAAATAGCTTAAAATTCAAAGCTTTATGAAGGAAAACATAAGATTATATGAAAAGGAATGAAAGGCATTCGTGAGATGACCATGGTAAACAGAGCTGAAGCCTCCGTCTCCAAGTTTGTTGGAGGGGTTGAAGTTGTTCGTTGCGCCTTGAAGCTCCATGTAGGAGAAGATTGGCACTCCAAAGAAGAGTCTGCCACTGTCTGGGTCTGCATCATTTGGGTACTGATTTGTTGACCGGAGTCTGACGTGGGACACAGCATTCTGCTTCTTTTTGTAGTGTCCGAAGCAGAGCAGCGACGCTAATATCAGAATTCCTAGCCCCACTCCAAAGCCTGATCAAGCGTCAATTTCTTACTCAAAAATCTTCCTTTTCAAAGGTAATGTTTAAGATTATATGTATTGTTTCTTAGGAATCTCATAATGTGAATACGGTAAAAAGTAAAATTACCGATTATCAATCCCAGCTTCCAAGCCCGTATTTTATTTTGATCCTCTGTCTCAATTTCATCGTTTACAACAATTCAAAGAAGTAGATACGAAATGGACAGATTAGTATCGGAGCTACTTCGATCAGATCAACCAAAAGGGGGGGGGGGGAACAACAACAACAATATGCAGAGGTAATTTGATAGTTGACAGGCAAAAAAACGATCTGGTAGAAAAGAATGAGTAAATTTCTCATGATGCTTGTTATGCATACCTTTGAATTTGGAGCAATAAAATGCTCCTTTACCGTCAAGAAGGCATATGCCTTTGTTGTGCTTAGAACATCGATCACAGTCATCGGAAAGTCGAATGTTAACGGGGAATTCAGAAGCTATGAATGTAAAAGGATCAGGAGAGAAAGCTAGCATATTTACTGGAAGCAGAACCCTTGGACATGTTGCTATAGAAGATGGAGGATCAACTTGATCTTGCGTTCGGAAGAAGATGGTCTCGTTATTACTCTTACGACATCCTGTATAGTTCAACACCTGCTTTGGAGGGCTAACTCTGAGACTAATATTACATTTGTAAAAGGTTTTTGCGTATGGAAAGATATCAAAAGAACCCAAGGGTGAGCTGGGAGGAAGAGTAATATTGCAGCACAAGGCATCACATCTATCATTTACCAAACTCTGCTGCAATCTTGCGTCTCTAACGATAATATTCTTGAAAGGCCCCATTTGTGTCACTTGAAACTCCTTCTTTCCAAAATACACTATTTTTTGAGCGTTGGGGTCTTCACAGCCATGAATCGGCAACATTCCACAGTTTTTGCGTCGTTGAGTAGTTAAAGGGAACGAGAGGTTGCCCAGATCCCCACATTCAAAGACACGTGGGCACTCTTCAGAAGTAGAATGGTTAGCGAGCAAGAAGAAGACGACCAAATGAAAACGTAGAACCATTCTGCTGAAATCCTCACCCATAGAGAAAAATCTATGAGACTTCGATTGTTTCAAGCAATAACTAGCTTGAAGGTTTTATGCATTTGAGGAATTAGGGGCTGCAATTGCTTCCCCATAAAACAAACGACCCAAGTCGATGCCCTATGACACGGCAGTTGACTTGGCTTCAAGACCAAGACCAAGAACATGACTGAGACACGTGTCCTTCTCTCAACATGATGTGCTTCACCCGCACCCTCTTATCAATACTAATGTTTGATCCTTAATAAATAAGCCGAATAATCAACAGTACAAGTGTAAAACTAATAGCAGAAAGGTGAATGATAGAGGGAAGACCTTGAGTCAACGTTTGATGAAGCGTGTCACAGACGTGGAACACATCAGAAATTTTGAAAAAGCTCATCACCCTTCAGATTAGATATGCATATTCATGTTTCCTTTTGATCGACATGCCAATACAAGTAAAAGATGACATCGTATGACGATAATACGGAATGAAAGTGCTACTTCTAACTATGTTTAACAACACTTCGTTTGTATGCTTGTGAAGATATAACTTTTACATTAAGGCTCAGATGGATGAATAGTGCAAATGAATAATGAACATGCACTCATTGGCTTTGCAACTGTTCCTGCTCCATTAGAACTCATCTGGGTATACCTTCATGATCTGTTATTGTACCTGTGGAATCAATCAATTTTGGAATCAGTTAAACTGTCTTCAACTGTAGAGTTTTGAAAAGCTTATATTTTTGCCTCTGATTAGTGCTTTTGTTTCGTGAGATTATTTGAGAAGGATTTGATTGAGAATGATGCTTACAACGACATGGAGGTTCTAGAGAGCTTCGTTGCAAACCAAACCAAATGAAAGTTTAAGGACTAACCCTCAAATAGTTACATGATATAAAGAATTTATTACAAAAATTTGAAATCCAGAACCTTCTTTACGAATTGAGGTCAAACTATAGGAAATAAAATATTATTTTTTAAATTAATCAGAAAGAAGCAGAGGGGACAATATACAAGCATGACATATATGTTCTTGCCTAATTATCCATGTCCCTCAAATTTGAACATTCGTTAATGACAATTATATACATGGAACCAGTTAAGCCAAGCATAAAGTTCTTTCTTAAACTGAAATAATCATTTATTTTCAAGCCACCATTTTCCAAATAATTCTCTAATCATGCAGGCACCAGAGCTCTAACCATTTGATTGGGGCTTGATGGTCGGTGATGGAAGGAGTTTTTTCTGTTTTGACTCACAAAATGTTACTTCCAGAATAGTTCTTAAAGATCTTATAGAAATAAAGTCATTTTGCGTCCCTATTATTTTTAGGATTTGCTTGCTTCAGTGGTCATTATTTCTTTTTCCCTTGTAATCTTGCATAGGTATCCCAACGCACTTGTGGTTTCTATGACGATTTTGATGCAAAAAGGCTACGGCAATGGGAAAGAAAACCTCCCCACTTTTCTAACCATTCTCTTCCCTCCACTTCTTTATTCTTATCGTGACATCAACTTTTAACGATTGAAATTTAATACTATCTCTGATGTTAAATATAAGTTACTTGTACATATATTCACATATTAAGAAATGCATTAAATTAACAAAAATTTTCAATTTTTATTAAATTTTTTATTCTTTATGCATTTACCAATTATTCTCATATCTCTCTCTTACTTCTCTTTTTTCAATGAAAATTAAATAAGGATAAAATTGAAAAACAAACATTAAATATACTACAAGTAACTTACATTTAGGACCAAATTTTTTTCCTGCCAATAACTTACATTTATGACGAAAGTGATAGGTTTTATATTTAGAAATGAAAGTGGTATCTTATAAAAAGTATATATATATATAATATTTTAAAGAAAGTATGCAGATGTGAATTTTAATAATTTAAATTTATTGATACATATTTTTTTATTAAAATAATATTTTTATAGGATATTGAATCTCAACCCTTCAAAATTAATTCAATGATGAGAATAAAGAAGGAGGAGGAGGTGGATGACAAAGGAAGTGAAAATGTTCCTTCCTTACCACACTATAAAAAAATACATGTTATTAGTGACAGAATTTAATGGCAGGATTTTTTATTTAGCTATAGAATTAGTGACGAATTAGCAATAAAATTTGTTCCATTGTTAATTTTTTTGTCATTAATTGGATTAGCGACGGAATTGCTAACCTGATTTTTTTAAAAAAAAAATTTAAATGCCACATGGCATCTCTATCAGTCGCCACATCATCACCAATGACGATCACCAACCACCTCCACGTGTCCCTCCCTGCCACCTTTGACGATGACCATCACTTGTTACTGCCACCCCACATGTCATCTTATGAGGCCACTTGTCTCCACCACATAATTCCCTCCTCAAAGTGACTTTCATGGATCGAACATAGGATCTCGTCTGTGCACACGTGTGGTTTCACCCATTGAACTGCAATGAACCTATTAACTTATTATGCATAATTAAATATATATAATATTCTTTTATACAAACAATTATACATACATATATATTATTAAAAACTAAAAATAAAGTATATGATAATTTTAATCATAACTATTTTGATGAAAAAATAATTTTTAAACATTTATTTTACTATTTATTTTATAATTTTTTATTTTTTTAAAAAATTTAATATAATTTTAATGTCCAATGACACTAATTTTGAATTTTAAATCATAAATATTTTTTTAAATTTTTTTAATTAACATTGATAAGATATACAATTTAATTATATATGTATTACTACCTCCGGTCCTAAATATAAGAGTTAGTTGACTAGTTTAAGAAGATTAAGGAAAGAAGTTCAGTTAGTTATTTGTCATAAATAGGTGTTGTTTTTCTCAAAATATCTTTGCTAATCAAGTGTGTTGGCTAGAACTATCATTGTTAGAAAAACTATATATCTTGAGAAAAAATGCATAAATATTAAAAACAAAGTGGATTGGAGTGTTATATTTAGGACCAAGATAAAAGTCAAACGAAGTCCTATATTAAGGACCGAATGTAGTATATTACATTATATTATATTATCAATATGTATTTTATATATTTGATGAAAACTATTTATAATTAGTCAAAAAAATTTGTTATTCAAAAAATAGCTACTATAATAAAATCTAATAAATTATTCTATATAAAAAATTAAATGATTTGAATAGATTATGATATACAATAGTCTCCTACTTGTATATGCATCATATATAATTTATTTTTTTTAAAATTATTTGTATATACCATTTGTTTTTGCATTGAAGATCAAAATCGATCTATATCATGAGTATTAATTATCTCATAATTAAATTTTATTGTTCAATAATTGAAATTGAAAATTTGCTTCAATATTAGTTTGTATTTATATAAATTCATTTTCGGTTTTGAATTTCTATCATATACTATATCTTTCAATATATTGTACATATGATAAAATTATTTCTTTCATATATCAGTTTGTAAAAGAAAGTTATTAGTATTCTTATTATATTTTTTAATTATTATTAATAATCAAGAGGAATTGATTTTAACAAAATATAAACAAGTTTTCTAAGACATTGTCTTTCTTTTCTCAGCATATAACTAATGATGACATAAATGATGATGATATCTTAACTAACACTAACTCCACAAATACATTAATTTATTTTACAATTAAAAATATATTTAAATTATTATATTTTTAATTATGTTATTATATAAATATTTGTAAGATTATAATCTAAAATAATGAAATTTAAAATTAGTGACGGGTTAGTGATGGAATTGCGACGGATCATAGAATTGGCGACAAAATTAGCAATGAAAACTTCTATGACAAACAATTTAGTGACGGAATTAGCGACGAAAATTTCTGACAAAAAATTATGTCGCTAAATATTTACTGACTGATTTTTTGATGGATCGGCGATGGAATTTAGTGACGAACAAAAATTCCATCGCTAATCTGTCGCTAAATTTAACGACAGAATTTTTGTTAGTAATCCGTCAGAAATTAGTGACAGAAAATTTTTCTGTCACTAATTCTATTGATAATGAGCTGTTTTTTTGTAATGCCATATGACGGAAATGGAGGGAAGAAAAGGGGAGAAAAATTTTAATAAGCTTCATTTGAAAAATTAAAAAATGAAATTTTCAAATTTTAATTAAAAAAATATATGATAAAAAATGATAAAAATCAATTAAAAACTTTTAACCTTACTTCTTCAGTTTAACTCATTCTTTTGAGCTCATTAAAATTTTCATTCACCCTCCCACCCACTCCATTTCTCTCCCACCAAACGTACAGTGGCAATCACTATGAGTTCCCTTAAAGATGATCAGCGATAGTGCCATTTGAGATGCATTCAAAAACAAGGACGAGGTCTTGGCTTACGCGTGAGGAGCAACCATATACAGACACAGCTTCTTAACTTGAAAAGCAAGAAGTAAGATGCAATTAGTATAAATGATCGCAGCAGAAAATGGACCACGAACTACAAATAAGCTTATAAGAGATTTTATGTAGCTCGAGCTAAATATATCAGAAAAATTTTGTCTCGATTTACATGAAAATATTTTTTTAAATTACTTCTAGAACACCCCCTAAATGTTAAACACTGAAATTATTGGTAGATTCACTGCTCCATTTTACAATGACACTATTTGGTGAAGATGATGCCTTCAACAACTTTGCCTGATCATAGTTATTGGAGTCTCCAAAGGTAGTGTATTTGTCTCAGCTTTATCTTCCTCTACATTTCCCCCTTCTTCTTTCTCACTCTCTATTTTCTTTAAGATCTCTAAAACCTCATCAATGGAAGGCCTCATCTTGTTATTTACCTGTAAACACTGAAACGCCAATTCTCCCACTACAAACATCTTCTTCTTCACCTCACAATCCTCCTCAATCTCCAAACATGGATCCACCGGATCCACCAACATAATCTCATCTTCATTCCTTCCCATATCAACAGTCGGCAATAAAGATATCAACCCCATAAGCAAAAGCCCAAAACTATACACATCGCTTTTATCAACTAGCCTAAAGCAAGCCACGTCAGCAATGCAAGATTTGTAGAGCCGCCATGGAGGTGACTGGCAAGGGTTTCATTTGAGATGTATTCATAAACAAGAAAAAGCTCATGGCTCTTACGCGAAGTGCAGCCATAGAGGGAGACAAGATTTATGTGATGCAAGCGAGTGAGGATCTCAACTTCTATCATGAATTGTTTGACTCGTTTGTAGTTGTGGTTGAATAGATGTTTCACTGCAACTTCACAGTCATCTTGAAGCTTCCCTGTAAATGAAATGGCTTAAAGATTAAATTTTTATGAACCAAAATACAAGATTATTGGACAGAAAATGAGAGTGATTCATAAGATGACCATAGTAGACACACCTGAAGCCCCCGTCTCCAAGTTTGTTGGAGGGATCAAAGTTCTTTGTTGCTTCTTGAAGCTCCTTATAAGAGAAGAATGGGACCCCAAAGAAGAGCCTTCCATTATCTCGGTGTGCATCATTTGGGTACTGATTGGTTGATCGGAGTCTGACGTGGGATACGGCATTCTGTTTCTGTTTGTAGAGTCCAAAGCAGAGCACCAACCCTAGTACGAGAATCCCTAATCCCATGCCAATGCCTGAGCAAGCGTCGAATCCTTAAAACTCTTTCTTTTGAAAGGGAATGTTCACTTAAATATTTCACCCAAACATTATCTTCTAATGTTTCTTGGGAACCTCATGATCATGTGAATACAATTACGAGTTTATAAAAACCAATGCAGATGCAGGATCCGAAATAATAATGTGCGAAAAAGAACATAGCTGAAAATGAGTAAAAATGAAATAAAATTACCCATGATCTTCTTCTGAAACTCTCACTGGTAGAGAACGAGTTTAGTCTATGGAGACTATAATAAGGTGAATGAAATAGAGGGAAAAACTTAACTAAATGAGTAAGATTTTGACACCGGCAAACGATTGAAAAAGCAAAAACATATGTCGTTTAATCGTCTGCTCAATTCAGAAGCACAACTTCAAGTCCTAATCAGAGTGAATGCTATATTTAAGTTAATTTAGAACTTTTTAAATATTCAATTATTCAGGAGTAAAACGAATCAAAAATTGATAGTGAGCAAAATATTTTTGTGAAATAAACTTGCTGTAAACGAATAAGAATTTGATAGAAGTGATTCCCTCAAGAGTTAAGATCTCTTGTTATTCATTTACTTACAATATAAACATTTCCTAGTTCATTGGATAAAGAAATTAGTCAAGTCCAATATCTAAACTAAATTTAAGAAAAACACTCATAAATAAATAAAATAGTAGTTAACGTCTATGAATAATATATACACACACACATATGGTAACAATAGATGATCATAAAAAGAAATAGCACTCTGGCATAAATGAAAAACAATGAGACTCTTTGTCCAGTGGGGGTAAATATGGGCATGCATTGCCTATTGATAAAGACTTGGATCGATTTCCTTGTGCCCTGTCATCATCAAGGTACTTAAAGATCAACAAATAAGATTTCAAGACATATGATATGGAAAAGAATGGGACTCTTGTCTACTTGGTGATAAATCCTTTTTTGTGCAAAGAATTCTGGGCTTAATCGGTAGATCAAACAGCAATTTTGTGATTTAAATGTAATTGCTTTGTAGGAAAAAAATAAAAAAAATTATAACTGATCAAGTTAGGAATTAAGTGCCATTTTTTAGCACTTTTGGGCTGTGGACAATTACTCTTTCTATTTGTTTTGTCAGATCTTGGGCCAGAAACAAAAGACATAAGGCTCAGGCCCAGCCAGAAACATGGGGTTGATATGGGAATGCATTAACTGTTGTTATAGAATTGGAATCGCTTTCCTTGTTCCCTGTCATCATCAAGGAAAATATCAAAAAATAAGATTTGAAGAAGCTAAAGAGAAATGAAGTTATCTGAATAATCACAATTAATCAAGGTGCCTGTACCATTGACACTGCATTTGCCATCGAGTAGACGCTGCCCTCCACTCGAAATACAATCCAAACAAGAGAGAGATAGCTGTACTTGAATATAGATTCCATCGGATGATGATGTGTCGGTGGAGCCATGAGATTGATGTTCCAATGGAAGTTGGTGAGAGAACATTCTTTTGAAGGGTCGGGCCACTGACTAGCTTGTTTGGGAGGATAGTAAATGCAGTAGTCAGAACATGTATGGCTAATTAAACCTTTGCGTCAGGAATGATCGAATGAATCTGTGTGTTTACTACGTTCGTTGACTTGGACAGTGACTTTGAACAAGACTTGGAAAAGTTGCCTGGAAAATAAGGTCCCGTTTGGTAGGGAGCATTGAAAATGAGGGATTGCAATTGGGATTGCAATTGAAAAAAATCATTAAAATAATACTTAGCATGAGTAATTGTTTGTTATATGGGATTAGACAAACTCATAAAGGTGGGATTGGAGAATACCACTTCCCCCCATGGTATTCTCCAATCCCACATACATGGCTTTGGCTAATTCCATATATCAAACAATTTCTTATACTAAACACTCTCTTAATAGATTTTTTCAATTGTAATCTCAATCCCAATCCCTCATTTTCAATGCTCCCTACCAAACGTAACCTAAGGGTAAGGGCCAACCCATTCCTACTCAGCTTCCTCAAATGTCATGTTAGCATGACTTGAATAACAGCCCATGGCTTTGTCCACCTTGAAGTTCCCACAACGGCAAAAAGAACTGTGACAGAAACTCCGGTTTTAATTAGGTACCAATAATGATTTTAAAAGTAGCCTGGTATATTCGTTGCCAGGGTCAAAAAAGTATATAATTAAATTTTACTTCTTCCCCTCATTTATGAAGCAATAACCGGGCCCCAGCTGTACACGATTTTTACGCGTGCGGCCCAGGACATCAAGAACTAGATGGGATAATTGGAGTCCGATGAAGGAAAAGAAGAGAAGTAAAGAGAAACATGATGCTTCTGATGTTGACAGGGTTCTGAAGATTAGTTTAAAGTATTCAAAACGCGTTTCTGTCATTTGTTTAGATGATGTGAAAGCATGGATAATTGTATGTTTTTATTCATGATGGAAAGCGCAGGATGGTTACAAGATAGAAACAAACAACAACTTATTTTACTTTAGAATTACAGTTATACTTAAATGTAGACAACAACTTATTTTAGTTGAATGATTGTTGCACTCATGCAAATTTAAAATCTAAAACATAGGTTTTATTTCTTTCATGTTATACGAACAACTTATTTTACTTTAGAATATAAATAATACTTAAGTTATATAGGGTCTAAGTAATTATGTGGGATGGAGGAGATATAGCTGAAAATGAGTAAAAAGGGAGTAAAATCACTTATTAGCAATCCTGGCTTCATTCCAAGCCTGTCTTTTGTTTTGATCATTTGTCTCAGTCATATCGTTGACAAAATTCAAAGAAGTATATATGAAATGGACAAATTAGTGTCGGACTTATTTAGAATAAGCAGGGCTATAGTTCAAGAATTGATTTGGAGAGCTAACTTTGAGCCTAATATTAGATTTGTAAAATGTTATTATTAGTGGCAATGGTTTTTTGAAATTTAACGAGGAGAAAAGATAGAGGGAAAAAGTTGTGCGCAATATTTTGAAGACGTGTATAATATTTTTTTTTAAAGCTTAATTCGCCCAATATCTTTCAATATGAAGAGATGAATTAGGTTGATTGGTGAACTATTTTGGTGATCAAGATTTACAAGGCTTTAATTCCATCTCCTTTAATGTTTTCAATATCAAATCTTTTGTAAGGAACTGAAAGATTTAATTCATATTTTATATAACTTATGAAAATTACTTCCTTTATATTCAAACCCTTCATATAACAATATCTTAATCTAATATATTGTGATTTCTCATTATAAACTTTGCCGTAGGATGCAAAAGTAGACTGACTTTAAAAAAAAAAAAGAATCTTCGCCTTACCTTAGTACTAAATTTCTTTTATTTGACTCCTCAATTGTTTTTTCTTAAGAGAAGTGACATAAGTTATTGAGCACTTTAAATTGACTTGACTGCTGAAATCGAAAGTTTCAGCACTAAAATCTGAAATTTCCTGCCCGTGACTTGTAAAAAATTTTACAAGAACTTGTACAGAATTCCGCTCCCTAGCGATCAGATCAACCAGCCACCAACGACCGCAGTTTCACCTCTGGGAAACTCGCTGGCAACAGAGGGAGGGAAATTTCCTTTCAATTCATCAATGGGCATTTTGGTGAAGATCTCTTTTTTTCTTTTTGCTGAGAAGGGAGGTTTTGAAACATAATTTACTAATTTTGAGGTCATATTGAGCATAATCAGAAAATTGTCCTTTATTTAAAAGCTAATATAATACTAATTTTGATATATTATAGTAATAAATTAGATTATATAATCAAAATTAGATAAATTATTAACTATGTAATCCATATTCAATCTTGCATGAATTAACGTGCGGACATCTCTATCTTCCATGAATTTCTTTAGACATTTATACTTTTCATTTTTAGCCTAATTCATAGAATTTCAAAGATTATTTCACATTTATTTTTATTTTTTAGATAAAATTAAAATTTCATTATTTTTTAATGATACATCAAACATATCCTCTATAATCATTGTTCTATTACGCTAAATTGCCTAAGACATTCCTTGAAGCAAGCAGGCAGTATGTCAATGGAATGAGATGAAAGGAAAGTATATAGCTAGAAGTATGATACTTATAAAGGAGGGGTGAACTAATAAAAATTAATTCAGTTAGTAAAGAATTGACTCATAACCTATATAGTTGTCCTAGTTCTGGTCTTGGTTCTTGTAAGTGTCAAGTCCCAACTAATTACTCATCTAAACTTTTATATATTAAAAAAAGAATAACCACGTGCCCAAAACTTCTTAGAATTAAACGCTAAACAACTTTCCCTGATCAATTTTTCCATTTCCCCATTTCTGGATTATGTGTTTGGAGAAGATACTGACTTGAACACTTTGCCTGATCAAAGCTTATTGAAGTCACTGCTCGTGCTTTTATATTTGCTTTATTCTTTAAAACTTCACCACCATCTCCGTCTTTCCCGGTATCCTTGTCTTCTTCTTCTTCTTCTTCTTCTACTTTCCCACCTTCGATTTTCCTCAAAACCTCTAAAACCTCATCAATGGAAGGCCTCATCTCTTTATCTATTTGCAAACACTGGAATGCCAATTCTCCTACTGCAAACACCTTCTTTTTCACCTCACTATCTTTCTCAATCCCTAAAGATGGATCCACCAACTCCTCAAATTCATTCCTCTGAATCTTTCTAGCTGTAAGACCCGCCAATGTAATCTCATCTTTGCTCCTTCCCATATCAACTGCTGGCATTGAAGATATCAGCTCCATAAGCACAACCCCAAAACTATACACATCACTTTTATCAGTCAGTCTAAAGCAATAGTGATATTCTGGGTCAAGATAGCCTGGTGTTCCTTGTGGAGCTGTAGAGACATGAGAGACATCATCTGGGAACAACCTAGAAAGTCCAAAATCTGCAACCTTAACACAAAAGTTCTTATCAAGAAGAATGTTGTTGGTTTTGACGTCACGGTGGATAATGCCGGAAGCATGAAGGTAAGCCAAAGCACTGGCGGTTTCTATGGCGATTTTGGTTCGAACAGGCCATGTCAGCAATGCAGGATTTGTAGAGCTGCGATGAAGGTGACTGGCAAGAGTGCCATTTGGAATGTATTCATAAACAAGAAGAAGCTCACGGCTCTGACGTGAAGTGCAACCATAGAGGCAGACAAGATTTTGGTGACGCAGGAGAGTGAGGATCTCAACTTCTGTCATAAATTGTTCTACTCGCTTGTAGTTGTGGTTGAATAGGTGCTTCACTGCAACTTCACGCCCATCTTGGAGCTTTCCTATAAATAAAAGGAAATAGCTTTAAAGTTGAAAACTTGGGCATGAAAAGTACAAGATTAAAGCAATTGAGAAGGGAACCATAGTAAACAGAGCCGAAGCCGCCATCTCCAAGTTTCTTGGAGGGGTCAAAGTTGTTGGTTGCGCCTTGAAGCTCCGTGTAGGAGAAGATTGGGACTCCAAAGAAGAGTCTGCCACGGTCTGGGTCTGCATCATTTGGGTATTGATTCGTTGATCGAAGTCTGACATGGGATATAGCATTCTGTTTGTGTTTGTAGAGTCCGAAGCAGAGCAGCAACGCTAATATCAGAATGCCTGATCCCACTCCAAAACCTGAGTACAATTATAAGTCTCTCACTCAAAGATTATCTGGGTGGGGAAGATAGCTGAAAATGAGCGAAAATGAAGTAAAATTACCTATCTTCAATCCCAGCTTACCAGCCCGTCTTTCTGTCTCAGTTTAATTGCAATTAATTAGGTTGCATCCACAAAAAAATAATTATAAGCAGAGTTGACAGGCATACATATGGCCATCTAAAAACGAACGAGGAAAATTAACTGAAACAGAGAAATTCTCATTTGTTTGTACTAAGCAATGCATACCTTGAGACAATAAAATTCTCTGGTGCTGTTGAGAGGGCAGGAGCCTTTGTCAAAAAGACATTGATCACAACCACGAGAAAGCTGAATACGAACACTGAATTCAGAAGCTATGAATGTAAATGGATCAGCAGAGAAAGCCAGCATATTCAATGGAAGCTGAACCCTTGGACATTTTGTTAAAGGAGGTGGAGGGTCATCCTGATCCTGCGTTCGGAAGAAGATGGTCTCATTCTCACTTTTAGCACATCCTGTATAGTTCAAGAATTGCTTTGAAAGACTCTGATTGAGTGTAGTATTGCATTCGTACATTGTTATATATGGCCAGATATAAAAGGAACCCAAAGCTGAGTTGGGAGGAAGAGTAATATTGGAACGCAAGGCGTCACAACTATTACTTGCCAGACGCTTCTCCAAATATGCGTCTCTAACGACAACTGTAGAAAACCAGGGTTCTATGCTCGTCACTGGGAACATCTTTTTTCCTAATAGCACAGTTTTTTTAGCGTTGGGGTCTTCACAACCATGAATCGGCAACATCCCACAGTCTTTGCGTTCTTGAGTGGTCAAAGGGAACCAGAACCTGCTCAGATTCCCACAGTCAAAGAAACTTGGGCACTCATCTGCTGAAGCAGGATGGTCAGCGAACACGAAGAAGAAGAAGGAGAACAAAAGAACAGGTGGAACCATTCTCCTGAAACCCAATCTCACAGAAAAAGTTTAACGTACGAGACTTTGGTTGTTTCATCAAGCAATAACTAGGTTGAAAGCTTTATCCGGTAGGGGAATTAAGGGTTGCAATTCGTTCCCCATGGAACACTCAAGACAAGTCCAAGCTGTATGACACGGCAGTTGACTTGGCCAAAAGAACTAGGCCTAGGCCTAGACCAAGACCAAGATGAAGCAGACGAATGAGAGACACGCGTCCTTCTCTCGACATAATGTGCTTCAAACGCACTCTTATCAATACTAATGTTTGGTTCTTAATTACTTATGCTCCCAGTTGCAAATATCATCTAATAAATAAGCCGAATAATCAACATTGCGAGTGTAAAACTAATATCAGGTTTCTCGGGGATAAATATAATAGTCTATAGAATAAAGTGAGTTTTTTTAAAAAAAAAAAAAAAAGTATAACTCAGAATATCAAACTTGTGTTCTTCTTCTTGGGATGAAATCACTTACCATCTCAACTAACCTATGTTTAATAACATTTCATTCATATGCTTATGAGTTATGATTTATGAATATATAACTTTTATGTTATGTGCATTTTACTGAACAGCTAATGTTGTAGTTATAACATCCGGTTCTGCAATAGATTCTCCTCAAGAGTAAAGAACGAAAAATGAAAAGCCAATCAATATTTGCTTCTCTTGCCGCTCGATTGTTTTGATGATCTGTACTTATTGGTTATCTCATTTGCTCATGAATGTTTTGTGTTATGTCGTATTAAGGCTGAGCTGGATAAATGCAAATAGTAACAATTACACTCATTGGCTTTGCAAATATTCCTTCTTTAACTTTCTCCATGATTTGTACCAGTATAGAATCAACGATTTGGAATTAGTTAAAACTATCTCCAACTGTAGCGTTTTTGAAAAGCTTACCTTTTTGCCCGTGCTTTTGTTTGAAATAGAGGCTAACGCTCAAACAATGACATGATATAAGAATATATTACAAAATTTGAAATCCAGAAGCTTCTTTATAAATTGAGGTAAACTATAGAAAATAAAGTACTCCTCCGGTTCTTAATATAAGACTCATTTAATAAATTTGATTAGATTAAGAAAGTTAGGTAAGTTAGTTAATTATAAAAAAAAGTGACATATTTTTCCTAAAACACCATAATTATCTTTCTTAATACCCTATCTCCCTCTTCTACTTGATTATGGTTGATGGAGAATCTATAGGAGTAATTTTGAGAAATTGATAAATATGAAAAATGGGTCTTATATTTAGGACCAAAACTAATTCAAGAATTGGGTCCTATATTAAAGACCGGAGGAGTATTAATTTTTCGTAATAATGCGTGATCGAGAAAGAAGCAGGGGAATATAAACGAGCATGACAAGTATTCATGATAGCCGCAGAACATGGACCAAGAATTACAAATAGGCTCAAACATTATTAAACGCTGCAACTTGTAGTACATTCACTGCTCCATTTTACAGTGACTCTATTTGATGAAGACGGTGACTTGAACAGCTTTGCCGGATCATAGCTTATTGAAGTCTCCACAGGTCCTGTATCTATATCAGCTTTATCTTCCTCTAAAATTTCACCTTCTTCTTTCTCACCCTCTATTTCCTTCAAAGTCTCTAAAACCTCATCGATAGAGGGCCTCATCTCGTTATTTACCTGCAAACATTGAAACGCCAATTCTCCCACTGCAAACACCTTCTTCTTCACCTCATCATCCTTCTCAATCCCTAAACATAGATCCACCATATCCTCAAACTCATTCCTCTGAATCTTCCCAACTGCAAGACTCCCCAGTATAATCTCGTGTTGGTTCCTTCCCATACCAATAGCCGGCATTGAAGATATCAACTCCATGAGCACAACCCCAAAACTATGCACATCATTTTTGTTTGTTAGCCTAAAGCAAAAATAATATTCAGGATCAAGATGACCTAGTGTTTCTTGTGGTGCTATAGAAACATGCGACACATCATTTGGGAACAACCTAGAAAGTCCAAAATCAGCAACCTTAACACAAAAATTGTTGCCAAGGACAATGTTGTTGGTTTGGACATTACGATAGATGATGCCAGAAGCATGAATATAAGAGAGTGCGCTTGCATTTTCTATGGTGATTTTGATTCGAACAGGCCATGTCAACAGTGAAGGATTTGCAGAGCAACCATGGAGGTGACTAGCAAGGGTTCCATTTGGTCTGTATTCAGAAACAAGAAGCAGCTCACAACTCTGATGCGAAGTGTAGCCATAGAGGAAGACAAGATTTTTGTGACGCAGGCAAGTGAGGATCTCAACTTCTGTTATAAATTGTTCGACTCGCTTGTAATTATAGTTGAATAGGTGTTTCACTGCAACTTCACGCCCATCTTAAAGCTTCCATATAAATGAAATAACTTAAAATTCAAAACTTTATGAAGTAAAATACAAGATTATAGGGTAAGAAAAGATAGGATAAGAAATGAGAGTGATTGATCAGATTACCATAGAAAACAGAGCCAAAGCCTCCGTCTCCAAGTTTGTTGGAATGGTCAAAGTTGTCGGTTGCATCTTGAAGCTCCATGTAGGACAAGATTGGGACCCCAAAGAAGAGTCTCCCACTGTCTGGGTCTGGATTATTTGGGCACTGATTTGTTGATCGGAGTCTGACATGGGGCAGAGCATTATATTTCTGTTTGTAGAGTCCGAAGCAGAGCACTAAAGCTAATATGAGAATTCCTAATCCCACTCTGAAACCTGAACAAGCGTCGAGTCCTTAAAAATCTTCCTTTTAAAAGCAAATGTTTACTTAATTCTTTCACTCAAATATTATCTTCTAATGTTTCTTGGGAACCTCATGATGTGAATACAAATACGACTTTATAACAACCTATGAGAAATTGGAATGGATCAAGAGAGTGTGTATTTTTCGAATATGAACGACTACATATATACAGGTGTGTAAGCCGCATATATCTCTCTGTATCCTAACTGTAAATATACTTCGTTTGACCGACTTTCTCTCTCCTCAATATCCCCGTAATATCTACACAGTTAATATATGATAGTATCGTATATATGATATCTAAAAACCTATGCAGATACAGGATCCCAAATAATAATATGGGCAAAAGGAGATAGCTGAAAATGAGTAAAAATGAAGTAAAATTACCCATTATCAATCCCAGCTTCCAAGCCCGTCTGTTGTTCTGATCTTCTGTCTCAGTTTCATCTTTTACCCATCAGACTAGTTTGATAGTCCCAGGGCATAAAACGAGCTTCTGAAAAGGAATGAGTAAATTTAGCATGTTACTTGTTATGCATACCATTGAATTTGAGACAATAAAATCCTCCGGAGCTGTTGAGCCGACATCAGCCTTTGTCAAAAACACATCGACTACAGTCATGAGAAAGCTGAATTATAACGGCAAATTCAGAAGCTATTAATGTGGATAAATCTGCAGAGAAAGCCAGGGAATTCACTGGAACCCGAACCCTTGGACATCTTGCCAAAGCAGGTGGAGGATCTTCTTCGTCTTGTGCTTGGAAGAAGATGGTCTCATTGTTACTCTTGCCACATCCTGTATAGTTCAAGAATTGCTTTGGATGGCTAACTTTGAACCTGATATTACATTTGTAAAAGGTTATTATGTGTTGAAGTATGTAAAACGAACCCAAGGTTGAGTTAGGAGGAAGTGTAACATTGCAGCACAAGGCATCGCAGCTATTATCTATCAAACGCTTCGGTAACTCTGCGTCTCTAACGAAAACTAGAATACTGGAACTGTCTATTCCTGTCACTTGGAACATCTTTTTCCCAAAGAGCACAGTTTTTTCAGCGTTGGGGTGTTCACAGGCATGAATCGGCAACATTCCACAGTCTTTGTGTTGGGGAGTGGTTAAAGGGAAGGAGAGCTTCCCTAGATTCCCACAGTCAAAGAATGGTGGGAATCTGTAGTGGCAGAGGATAAAGGAAGCACAAGGTCAGCACAGAACAAGAAGAAGAAAAAGAACAAATAAACAGGTAGAACCATGATCTTCTTCTGAAACTCTCACTGGTGGAGAACGAGTTTAGTCTATGGAGATTATATATGATTGTTTCAAGCAATAACTTGCTAAGGTTTGGTTGTAGCTCTGCGACATGGCAGAAAGACCAAGACCAAGGAGATGAATATGAGACACGTGTCCTTCTCTCAAAAAGTAGAGGAATTAACAGTAACTGCAGTTGTTAATATAAGAACTGTCTTTCAATTTGATTGAATAATAATCCATTCCTACTCCGCTTCTTCAAATGTCATGCCAGCATGCCTTGAACAATAGTCCATTGTTTTGCCCCACCTTGAAGTTCTCCCAACGGCAAAAGGACCACTGACAGAAACTCTAAGTTTTAATTAGTTACCAATAATGATTTTAAAAGTAGCCTAGTATAGTCATCGTCAGGCTCAAAAAGTAAATAATTAAATTTTACTTCTTTCACTCATTTATGAAGCAGTCACCGGGCCTCAGCTGCGCACGATGTTTACGCCTGTGGCCCAGGACATCAAGAACTTGACTGGATAATTGCAGTCCGATGTAGAAAAGGAAGAGAAGCAAAGAGAAACATAATGCTTCTGATGTTGACAGGGCTCTGAAGATTATCTTAAAGTATTCAAAACGCGTTTTTGTCATTTGTTTAGATAATATGAAAGCATGGATAATTATGTTTTTATTCCTAATGGAAAGCACGGATGGTTACAAGATAGAAATAAAGAACAACTTATTTTTATTTTACTTTAGAATTACGGTTATACTGAAATATACACAACAATTTATTTCAGTTGAATGGTTGTTGTACTCATGCAAATTTAAAATCCAAAGAACAAGTTTTGTTTCTTTCATGTTATACGAACAACTTGTTTCACTTTAGAATATAAATAGTACGTAAGTTATATAGGGTCCAAGTAATTATGTGGGATAAAGGAGATATAGCTGAAATGAGTAAAAAGGAAGTAAATTACCTGTTAGCAATCCTAGCTTCATTTCAAGCCCGTCTTTTGTTTTAATCTTCTGTCTCAGCTATATCGTTTACAAAATTCAAAGAAGTAGATGTGAAATGGACAAATTATTGTCGGAGTTCCTTAAAATAAGCAGGGCTATAGTTCTAGAATTGCTTTGAAGAGCTCACCTTGAGCCTAATATTACATTTGTCAAATGTTATTGTTTGTGGCAATGGTTTTTTGAAATGTAGCGAGGAGCAGAGATTGAAAAAGAAAGTTGTGTACAATATTTTTAAGACGTGCTTTTTTTTAAGATAGTGCTTTTTTTTTAGGTTTAATTCCCCTCACCACTTCCAGTATTAAGGTGTAAATTGAGTTGATTGGTGAATTAATTTAGTGATCAAGATTTACAAAGCTTCGATTCCACTCCCTTTGATTCAGCATCAATTCTCTTGTGAAACTTTTCATTAGAGGATCTAAAAGATTTAATTCAAATCTTATATAATTTATGGAGATTATTTTACTTATAATCAAATCTTTCTTATAATAGTATCTTAATCCAATATACCGTGACTTCTCATGATAAACTTTGCTGTAGGCTATTGCATCAGTTGACTGACTATCCCAATTGGGGGGGGAATCTTTGCCTTGCCTTAGTACTCTTCTGGTCCTAAATATAGATCCATTTTGTAGTATAATTTACACTACAAAATAAGTCTTATATTTAGGACCGGAGGTAGTACTAAATTTCTTTTTATTTGACTTCTATGTTGTTTTTTCATAAGAAAAGTAACATACAAGTTATTGAGCACCTTAAATTGACCTGACTTCTGAAATTGAAAGTTTCACCATTAAAATTTGAAATTTCCTATCCGCGATTTCTAAAAAATTTTAGAAGAACTTGTACAGAATTCCACTCCTTAGCCATCAGATCAAACACCCATCAATGACGGAAGCTCCGCCGGTGGTAACAGAGTGAAGGAGGGGAATTTTCTTTCAATTAATCCAGGGGCATTTTAGTCAAGATGTCTTTTTTTATTTTTGCCGAGAAGGAAGGCCTTGAAACATAATTTCCTGATTTTGAGGTCTATAAACATAAATTAGATAATATAATCAACATTACATAAATTATTAACTATATAATACATATTCAATCTTGCATGAATTAATGTATGGACATCTACATCTTCAATGAATTTCTTTACACATTTATACTTTTCATTTTTAGCCTAATTGATAGAATTTCAAAGATCATTTCACATTTATTTTTATTTTTTAGACAAAATTAAAACTTCATTATTTTTAATGATACATCAAACAAATGCTCTATAATCATTTTTCTATTACACTAAATTGCCTATGATATTCCTTGAAGTAAGCAGGCACTAAGAGGGATTTTATATGTGTAATCTGATTGGAACGAGATGAAAGGGAAGTCTACATAGCTAGGAGCATGATACTTACAAAGAAGGGTGAACTCAGTGCAATGTCTTCATGTATAATATGAGTATTCAACAATTGCCAACAAAAATTCATTCAGTTAGTGAAAAATTAACTTATAAATTATATAGTTGTCCTAGTTTTGATAAGTCTCAGAACCCAACTAATTGCTCACCTAAACATTTATATATTAAAAAAAGAACAATCATGTGCCCAAAACTTCTTAGAGATTAAATGCTAAACAATTTTGCTTGATCAACTTTTCCATTTCTCCATTTTTGGATCATGTTGTTTGGAGAAGATGCTGACTTGAACAACCTTATCTGATCAAAGTTTATTGAAGTCATTGCTTGTGCTTGTATATCTGCTTTATTCTTTGAAACTTCACCACCATTTCCGTCTTTCCCTGTATCCTTGTCTTCTTCTACTTTCCCGCCTTCAATTTTCCTCAAAATCTCTAAAACCTCATCAATGGAAGGCCTCATCTCTTTATCTATCTGCAAACACTGAAATGCCAATTCTCCCACCGCAAACACCTTCTTCTTCACCTCACTATCCTTCTCAACCCCCAAACATGGATCCACCAACTCCTCAAATTCATTCCTCTGAATCTTCCTAACTGCAAGACTCGCCAACATAATCTCATCTTTGTTCCTTCTCATATCAATCGCTGGCATTGAAGATATCAGTTCCATAAGCAAAACCCCAAAACTATACACATCACTTTTATCGGTTAGCCTAAAACAATAGTGATATTCTGGGTCAAGATAGCCTGGTGTTCCTTGTGGAGTTGTAAAGACATGTGAGGCATCATCTGGGAACAACCTAGAGAGTCCAAAATCAGCAACCTTAACACATAAGTTCTTGTCAAGGAGAATGTTGTTGGTTTTGACATCACGGTGGATGATGCCAGAAGCATGAAGATAAGCCAAAGCACTGGCAATTTCTATGGCGATTTTGATTCGAACAAGCCACGTCAGCAATGTAGGATTGGCAGAGCGGCCATGTAGGTGACTGGCAAGAGTGCCATTTGGGATGTATTCATAGACAAGAAGGAGCTCACGGCTCTGTCGCGAAGTGCAGCCATAGAGGCAAACAAGATTTCTGTGACGCAGGCGAGTGAGGATCTCAACTTCGGTCATAAACTGTTCCACTCGCTTGTAGTTATGGTTGAATAGGTGTTTCACTGCAACTTCACGCCCATCTTGAAGCTTCCCTTTAAGTGAAAGAGCTTAAAGTTCAAAACTTTATGAAGTAAAATACAAGATTATAGGAAAAGAAACGAGAGTGATTGATCATATTACCATAGAAAACAGAGCCGAAGCCTCCATCTCCGAGTTTGTTGGAAGGGTCAAAGTTATTGGTTGCGCCTTGAAGCTCCGTGTAGGAGAAGATTGGGACTCCAAAGAAGAGTCTGCCACTGTCTGGGTCTGCATCACTTGGGTATTGATTTGTTGATCGGAGTCTGACATGGGACACAACATTCTGTTTGTGCTTGTAGAGTCCGAAGCAGAGCAGCAAAGCTAACATTAGAATGCCCAATCCTGCTCCAAAACCTGATCAAGCGTGAAGTCCTTAAGAATTTTTACTTAATTCACTGAAAGATTATCTTTATTGCATAGGAATCTTATAATGTGAATACTGTAAAAACGAAGTAAAATTACCTATTAGCAATCCCTGCTTCCAAGCCTGTCTTTTATTTTCATCTTCTGTCTCAGCCACAATTTAGAGAAGCAGATATGAAATGGACCAATCAGCCTCAGAGTTCATTAGATTAGGTCCACAAAAAGGAAAAAAAGAAATAAGCCGAGCTAATTTGATTAGTTGACAGGCATACGAAGGACCTAGTAAAAAATTCTCATATGTTACTTGTTAGACCTAAGAAATTCTCATATTCTGTACTATATGTTATGCATACCTTTAAATTTGAGACAATAAAATCCTCCGGTGCTGTTGAGCCTGCATAAGCCTTTCTCAAAACGACATTGACCACAATCAGGAGAAAGCTGAATACTGACGCCGAATTCAGAAGCTATGAATGTAAATGGATTAGCAGAGAAAGCCTGCATGTTTACTGGAACCTGAACCCTTGGACATGCTGCTAAAGAAGATGGAGTATCATCTTCATCTTGCGTTCTGAAGAAGATGGTCTCATTCTTACTCTGACCACATCCTGTATAGTTCAAGAATTGCTTTGGAAGCCTGTAATTGAGCAAACTATTACATTTGTACATGGTTATATTTGGAAATATATGAAAGGAACCCAAGGGCGAGCTTGGAGGAAGAGTAATATTGCAGCACAAGGCATCACAACTATCATTCACCAAACGCTTCTGTAAATCTCCGTCTCTAATGTAAACTTTATTATGGAACCTATGTCTTATCCCCGTCACTTGAAACAGCTTTGCTCCTAATTGCACGGTTTTCTCAGCGTTGGGGTGTTCACAGCCATGAATGGGCAAAATTCCACAATCTCTGCTTTGTGGAGTGGTTAAAGGGAACGAGAGCTTGCCCAGACTCCCACATTCAAAGAAAGGTGGGCAATCTCCAGAAGCAAACGATAGAAGAAGCACATGGTCAGCCGACAGGAACAAGAAGACGACGACGAACAAATAAACAGGCACAACCATTCTTCCGAAACTCTCAATCAGTGAGAAAAAGTTTAATGTACAAGACTCTTGTTGTTTGAAGCAAAATCTTGCTTCAAGTTTTTATCCAGTCGGAGAAGCAAGTCTTGCAATTTCTTCTGCATGGAAGACACCACGCAAGTTGAACCTCTGCGACACGGCAGTTGACTTGGCTGAAAGACCAAGACCAAGACCAATAACATGAATCAGATACGTGTCCTTCTCTCAACATTATGTGCTTCCCCCACTCCCTTATCAATAGTAGTGCCCGTTTGGTTCATTGAATTAGAGGGAATGCAATGTAACGTAATGATAAAGAATGGAATGTAATGTAATAATAATTACATAAGTTTGTTTGGTATGACAGTAAAGATAATAATAATAAATTGAATTTTTATTTAGTTAATTTAATAATAATATCAGTAAAAAGATTAAAATAGTCCATCCTTTTTCCTTCCTCTTCACCTTGTCCCCTGCCGTCACCTGTTTTCCTTCATCTTCAGTTATTACCGTCGCCTCTCAACACCATAAAACATCAATATCCTACCTATGAATCAGTATTCTACAAATGGTGTTGATGAAGAGTGTCTTGTGGAGAGTGAGGGAAACTTTAACAAAAGGGAAAAGGAGATTCGTTGCTTCTCATCCATTCTCCCTCATCACAGATCCGATTGGGCTCATTGCTAAAAAATGGCGATGTGCATTTGGGTTCGTCTTGATGGTAGATGATGACGGTGATGAGGTTTGATGGTGTGAGGAGATAGATAAAAAAGGTTGCTAGATCTATTCATTGGAGATGAAAATGGCGAGTGGCGTTGGTGAATGCATAGGACGTCCCGCGGTAGTGGGGACAGTAGGGTGTGTGGAAAGAGGAAGACGAAGAAAGAAGTTCAAGGGAGAATAAAGTCAATTTTAAAATTATAAGGGCAACATTGTCTTTTTAACTCAATTACAAGAGGTCTGCATCCCTATTCATAGTCCTCCCAATGTGATCATGATGCACTCATTTAATGTAATCAGCATTACAAAATATAATCTCATTTACATTACATGAACTCAACCAAACATTTGAATCAGCTGCTTACATTAGGATTACATGTAATCCCTTATCATATAATCGAACCAAACAGGCCACTAATGTTTGGTTCTTAACTATGCCACACCGTTGCAAACATCATCTACCAATAAATAAGCCGAATAACCAACAGCACCAGTGTAAAACTAATATCAGGCTTCATAGGGACAAATATACTGGGCAAAAGGCCAATAAGGATTGTAAATGTTGGGGGGGGGGGGGAAGCAGAGCAATGAATAATTAAGCAGAAAGAGAAAGGTGAATGATATTGAGGGAAAACCATTGACTCAACGTTTGATAAAGCGTGTCGTGGACGTGGAACACATTAGAACTTTTGGAAAAGCTCATGTGCTATGCCGTGCCTAATGCGAAAGCTGGATCACTCTTCAAATTAGATACACACATTTTGGAATTAATTAAACTATCTTCCCAAAAAAAAATGGAAAAGCTTACCTTTTTTTGCAATAACACTTGACCAAGAAATAAGCATGACAATTAATAATCATGCTCTCAGGTTTGATCATCCAACAAAGACAATTATATGGAGCTACTTAAAATAAATACTACCCCCGGTCTTTAGTATAAGTATTAGTGGACTAATTTAAATAAATTAAGTAAGTTAAATCAATCATTTGATTATAACAAATGTGACATAATTTTTTAAAAATATTCATGTATAACATTAGATCAACTTATAATTTAGTTAAATTAGTTTACATAATAATTATAAATATATGAGATAAAATATATTAAAATTTTATATTTAGGATCAAATCTAATCTTATAACTAGCCCTTGTATTAAAAATCATAGACAGTATATGATGTTTGTCGTTTCTTATAATTTTGTTATCATTTCGTATATATCTGAAATAATCGTTTATTTTCAGGTCACAATTTTCCTAATAATTCTCTTGTCACAAGCACCAAAATTCCGGCAACCGGCTGTCACATATCCATGGCCGTCAATAGAGGAAGTTTCTTTTCTCCCCTAACATAAAGATAATAACTAATAAGGTGTAATTTATTTCAAAAAGAAATCAATTAATTTCAAAATAGTCCTTAAAAACCTTACAGAAACTAAGCCATTTTTCTGAATAATTTTAGGATTTGCTTATTTCCAAAGTCATTATATATATGTTTTTCCCATAGGTTCTCAAACGCACTTACAGCTTCTATGACGATTTTGATTCAAATAGGCTCTGGTGGTGACGTACAGTTTGGTGCCCTTGAAGATGACCAGTGACACTGCCATTTGAGATGGTATTCATAGACAACGACGAGGCCTTGGCTTAGGCTTGAAGTGCAACCATATAGAGACACAACTTCTAACTTGAGAAGCAAGAAGATGCAATTAGTATAAACGATCGCAGTAGAAAATGGACCATGAATTACAAATAAGCTTACAGATTAAAGGCTGAAATTAGCAGTAGATTCACTGCTCCATTTTACGGTGACACTATTTGGTGAAGACAATGCCTTCACCATTTCTACTTGATCATAGCTTATTGGAGTCCCCCCAAATCGTGTATCTGCATTAGCCTCACCTTCCTCTACATCCCTACCTTCTTCTTTCTCACTCTCAATTTCCCTCAAAATCTCTAAAACTTCATCCATGGAAGGCCTCATCTCGTTATTTACCTGCAAACACTGAAATGCCAATTCCCCCACTGCAAACACCTTCTTCATCACCTCACTATCTTTCTCAATCCCCAAACACGGATCCACCAGCTCCTCAAGTTCGTTCCTCTCAATTTTCCGAATTGCAAGGCTCGCCAATGTAATCTCATCTTTATTCCTTCCCATATCAACTACTGGCATTGAAGATATCAGCTCTATAAGCACAACCCCAAAACTATACACATCGCTTTTATTGGTCAGCCTAAAACAATAGTGATATTCTGGGTCAAGATAGCCTGGTGTTCCTTGTGGAGCTGTAGAAACATGCGAGACATCATCTGGGAACAACCTAGAAAGTCCAAAATCTGACACCTTAACACAGAAGTTCTTGTCAAGAAGAATGTTGTTGGTTTTGACGTCACGGTGGATGATGCCGGAAGCATGAAGGTGAGCCAAAGCACTGGCAGTTTCTACGGCGATTTTGATTCGAACGGGCCATGTCAACAATGCAGGATTTGCAGAGCTGCCACGTAGGTGACTTGCAAGGGTGCCATTTGGGATGTATTCATAGACAAGAAGGAGCTCACGGCTCTGACGTGAAGTGCAGCCATAGAGGTAGACAAGATTTCTGTGACGTAGGCGAGTGAGGATCTCAACTTCAGTCATAAACTGTTCCACTCGCTTGTAGTTGTGGTTGAATAGGTGTTTCACTGCAACTTCACGCCCATCTTGAAGCTTCCCTATAAGTGAAATAGCTTAAAGTTTGAAATTGTATGAAGGAAAACAAGAGATCATAGGGGGGAAAAAATGAGAATGATTCATCAAATTACCATAGAAAACAGAGCCGAAGCCTCCGTCTCCAAGTTTGTTGGAGGGATCAAAGTTTTTTGTTGCGTCTTGAAGCTCCATGTAGGAGAAGATTGGGACCCCAAAGAAGAGTCTCCCACTGTCCGGGTCTGCATCATTTGGGTACTGGTTTGCTGATCGGAGTCTGACGTGAGACAGAGCACTGTGTTTCTGTTTGTAGAGTCCGAAGCAGAGCAGCAATGCTAATATGAGAATTCCTAATCCCGCTCCAATACCTGAACAAGCGTCGAGTCCTTAAAACTCTTCCTTTTAAAAGCGAATGTTTACTTAATTCTTTCACTCAAATATTATCTTCTAATGTTTGTTGGGAACCTCATGGTGTGAATACAATTACGACTTTATAACGACCTATGCAGACACTGGATCCGAAATAATTATGTGGGCAAAAGGAGATAGCTGAAAATGAGTAAAAATGAAGTAAAATTACCCATTATCAACCCCAGCTTCCAAGCCCGTCTGTTATTCTGATCTTCTGTCTCAGTTTCATCTTTTACCACAAAAAAATGAATAATCAGACCGATAGTCCCCAGGCATAAAAACGAGCTTCTGAAAAAGAATCAGTAAATTTAACATGTTACTTGTGATGCATACCTTTGAATTTGAGACAATAAAATCCTCCGGAGCTGTTGAGCCGACATGAGCCTTTGTCAAAAACACATAGAATACAGTCATGAGAAAGCTGAATTAAAACGGCAAATTCAGAAGCTATTAATGTGGATAAATCTGTAGAGAAAGCCAGGGAATTCACTGGAACCCGAACCCTTGGACATCTTGCCAAAGCAGGTGGAGGATCTTCTTCATCTTGCGCTTGGAAGAAGATGATCTCATTGTTACTCTTACCACATCCGGTATAGTTCAAGAATTGCTTTGGAGCGCTAACTGTGAGCGTGATATTGCATTTGTAAAAGGTTGTTATGTGTTGAATTATGGAAAACGAACCCAAGGGTGACTTAGGAGGGAGTGTAACATTGCGGCACAAGGCATCACAGCTATTATTTACCAAACGCTTCCGTAAATCTGCGTCTCTGACGAAAACTACCGTACTGGAAGCGTCTATTCTTATCACTTGAAGCATCTTTTTCCCAAAGAGCACAGTTTTTTGAGCGTTGGGGTCTTCACAGCCATGAATCGGCAACATTCCACAGTCTTTACGTTGGGGAGTGGTTAAAGGGAACGAGAGCTTCGCTAGATTCCCACAGTCAAAGAAAGGTGGGCAATCTCCAGAGGCAGAGGATAGAGGAAGCACAAGGTCAGCGAACAAGAAGAAGAAGAAGAAGACGAAGAAGAAATAAACGGGTAGAACCATTCTTCTGAAACTCTCACTCAGAGAGAAAAAGTTTAGTCTATGAAACTTTGATTATTTCAAGTAATAACTTACTTGAAGATGGTGTTATCGAGTTGGGGAATCAAGGGTGGCCATTCTTTCCCCGCGGAACACCCAAGTCCATGCCCAGTGACACGGCAGTTGACTTGGCTGAAAGACCAAGACCAAGAAGATGAATGTGAGAGACGTGTACTTTGCTCAATGTAGGGCCAGTTTAGAATGACCTGCAATTAGCTCTTCGATAGTAATTTTTAAAATACAAGAAAAGAATTTCATCTTGATTTATGTGTAATGTGTTTATAATTCATTTTAAACGTCAAGCCAAACAAGTCAATAATTTGCTTCACACCCTCTCTTATCAATACTAATGTTTGGTTCTTAATTAATTATGCTCAACGTTGCCAATATCGTATATTAAATAAGCCGAACAATCAACAGTACAAGTGTGAAACTAATAGCAGAAACGTGAATGGTAGAGGGAAGACCCTGAGTCAACGTTTTATAAAGCGTGTCATGGTCGTGGAATGCATCAGAAATTTTGAAAAAGCTCATGTGACTATAGGATCCGTTTACATTGAGGGTAAAAAAAGTAATTTATTTTTAATCTAACTTTTAGAAAAATAAGATTAGGTAAAAGTTAAATTAGGCAATGTGATTTATGTTTAAATTGACTTTTATAAAAGTTACTTCTTCCGGTTCTAAATATAAAACCCATTTTGTGATGTAATTTATATTAAAAAATAAGTCTTATATTTAGAACCAAAAGAGTAATTTGTAAAGTAAAAGAATTGTTTGGATTATCATTGGATAAGTAAGTTTGTTTGTCGAAAGACCAAAATAAATATGACTTTTATTAAACAATAAGAAATGATTAAAAATATAAACTTACAAAATATAATAATTTAAAATTATTATAATAGGAAGAAGTTATATTTAATGAATAAAATATATTTAAATTAGAAATCATAGTAATATGAAATTTTTTTAACCAAATAATATTACATAATTAATTGAATGATATACTCTGCATGATTTTTGTAAATATAATGTGAAAAATAATATTAAAAATTAAAAAATATTATAAAAATTGTTAAAATTATTTTTTCTTAAGAGAATATTAAAAATAAATAACTAAAAATTGATTGGCTAGCACAAGAAATATATAAAGAGAAGCATAAGAATAATATAAACATAAGGAAAAATGTAACATACTGTTTAAAAAAAAAAAGAAATCAATTAATTAAAATAATATAATATTATTATATTATAAATATATATATATATATATATATATATATATATATATATATATATACCCAGCTTTCCACCGACTTCGGTGGAAAAGCTAGGCATAGTGAAGAACAAAGAAAACATGGGCGCATGAATTAATTGGAGGAAGAAATAAGGGGGTGCATTAAATTGAAGAAGGAAAAATGGGGGATGGGGTAGTTAGATGGTGAAGGGAAAATAGGATAAAAGAGGGGGAGAGGAGAAGGAGGAGGAAGAGAGTGAAGGAAGAGAGAAGAGAGTGAGAAGCTGAGAGGAAAAGAGAGAGAGCGCTAAATTGCAGAGTACCTGACGGTTTTGGAGATCATTTAGGTACACAAAACTACTTCTTGTTATCATATTTTCTTTATGAATATTTCCTATATATTTATATATTTATATTATTAGTTTCATTATCATGTTTAGAGAAAATTTTACCGTTTGAGTATAGAGTAAATATGGAGTTTTGACAATATATGACCGTAGAAATTTAAAGATACATTATTAAGGAATTTTAATCGGTTTATTTTTGTTGAATGATTATTTTGAGAATTTTAAACTAAGATTTTAGTTGAAAAGTTTGTTATTTAGACTTGTAATATGTTTTTACCGATTAAATTTGAGTTAAATAATTTATTTGAGTTATTTAATATATTATTGAGGTTTTAATCGGTTTAAATATTGAATAAGTTAAATATATATTTTTTTGAAATAATTTTTGAAGGCTTGAAAAATTATAAATTGAGAATTTTGTGAAATTAAATAAAGCTACAGTTTGTTTATAATTAAAAATATATATATACTTTTGTTAAATTTAAATAGCCTTATATGTAAATTATTTTTCGAAATAATATCTATTATAAATGCCTAGATTTGGGAGAGTTAATATATTTATGTAATTTTGGTTTAGAGGGTAGTCTTAGAATTTTAGAGTAGCTTTAGAGTAGTTCTGAGTTTATATTAATAAATATTTATGTGTAATTTTGTAGACCCTTGAGATTTTGAAGTAATCCTTGTGTGAATATTTGTAAGCTAAAGAGTACCAGGTAACTCTGAAAATTCTTTCTTGTACATGTGAATTGTATATGATTATATTGTGGATTTACTAATTATTATATTCCTGAAATATAATATTATGATTTCTGTAAAATAAATGTTTTGGTATGTTACATGATTTTATTAAGATTTGTTGCTAGTAATTATGTTCAATATTTAAATATATTAATAGCTATGAAATTATCATGAATTGCTATTAAATGGTATATAAGTTTTATTGCTATCTTATTTTTAATATATTTGAGGAAGTATTTATGATGTAACATTGTTGGCATCTGACATGCATTGTTGGGCTAAGGATAGAAGGAGATTGCATGGATATAAAATTACCACGTGGTATGCCATCACTCGGTGCACAGTAGATGGCACTTGTCAGGGCCCCTTCTTCCATGTTTTCCTTTGGCCAGGAATTCATTGGAGCTGTGGGACATGTGACACCTCCCTATTCACAAAGGAGGGGAGCCATAGTCCGAGCTTGAGCTCTATATCTTTGGCCGGATATATCTCTTGTATTGGTGAGCTTGGAATAATTCAGTAAAATGGATTAGTTCCTATCGGACTATGTGTTAGCCTATGGCTCCAGTCAGCGGTATAAGGGTGGACGGTGATATAAGGGAGGCATCATATTGCATTATTTTCGGATATATTAGAAAAATGATATTGGTATAATGTTGGGAAAAAAATGAAATTGAATTGAATGTATCAAATCCGTGATTTTTAATATATTTATATACACACATATAAACAAATTTTTGGTTTATCATATATGATTTGCTTGTATAGGTTAGAATTTCAGTAGTTACTGAGACGTTAGATCTCACCCCCTATATTAACAATTTTTCAGGCGAAGGATCTAGTAAGAATCAAGGGAAGGCACCAATGGAGTGAGCCGTGAAGGCTTTTGTGCTCCTCAAGCACATGCTATGTTATATTTTTATTTGCCATGACTATAAGACTTTAATAGTTTATGTTGTTAAGTGATGTTAGAAATGTTTTGAAATTTTGACTTATTTGCAGTATTAAAAATATGTATGGACTTTTAAATTAAATATTTTATCGAGTATATTGATATAATTATGTGGGGTGTTACAAAAAAAATATCTTTTAATTCCAAAAAACTATTTTTTCATAAGTCGTAAGTAAGTTTTAAGTATTTTTACAATCGCATTAAAAAAAAACAGCTTTTGACTCATAAATTAGATTGGTCAAAAACTATTATAAACTGTTCTCAAATTTACAAACAGACTTATCACACCTATAAATTACTGCTTACCCGCTGAAACGCCTTACCAAACGGGCACTACGTTGCCTAATAAAGAAGCTGCGTCACTCTTCAGATTAGATATGCATATTCATGTTTCCTTTTGATCGCCATGCCCATCCAAGTAAAAGATGACATCGTATGGGGATAATATGGAATGAAAGTGCAAGTTTTAACCATGTTTAACAACATTTCGTTTGTATGCTTATGAAGATATAACTTTACATTAAGGCTGAGATGGATGAATAGTGCAAATGAATAATGAACATGCATTCATTGGCTTTGCGAATATTCCTGCTCCATTAGAACTCATCTGGGTATACTTTCATGATTTGTAATTGTACGTGTGGAATCAATCAATTTTGGAATTAGTTAAACTGTCTTCAACTGTAGAGTTTTGAAAAGCTTACGTTTTTGCCTCTCATCAATGCTTTTGTTTCATGAGATTATTTGAGAAGGATTTGATGAGGAGGAGATTGAGAAAAATGCTTACAACGACATGGAGATTCTAGAGAGCTTCAATACTAACCAAATGATAGTTTAAGGACTAATGCTCAAATAGTTACATGATATAAAGAATTTATTGCAAAAATTTGAAACCCAAAAGTTTATATAGAGTATTATTTTTTAAATTAATACTTTATCAAGAAAGAAGCAGAGGGGCCTATATACAAGTATGACATATATGTTCTTGGCTAATTAATATCCATGTCTCTCAAATTTGATCATTTGTTAATGACAATTATACATGGAACCAATTAAGACGTGCATAAAGTTCTTACTTAAACTGAAATAATCATTTATTTTCGAGCCACCATTTTCCTACTAATTCTCTAATCATATAGGCACCAGAGCTCCAACCATTTGATTGGGGCTTGACATATGGTTAGTGATGGAGGGAGTTTTTTCCTATTGCATAAAGATAACAAGGTAATTTGACCCCACAAAAAGTTACTTTTAGAATAGTTCTTAAACACCTTATAGAAATGAAGTCATTTTGCGTCACTGTTATTTTTAGGATTTGCTTGTTTCAATTGTCATTATTTCTTTTTCCTTTGTAATCTTGCACAGGTACACCAACGCACTTGTGGTTTCCTTGACGATTTTGACGCAAATAGGCCATGACAATGGGAAAGAAAACCTCTCCACTTTTCTTACCATTCACTTCCCCCCACTTCTTTATTCTTATGATTACGTCAACTTTGAATTGCTAAAATCTAATACTACGTACCTCTTATCATACATATAAGTCACTTGTACGTATATTTGCATACTAAGAAATATATTAAATTAACAAGATTTTTCAATTTACCCTTATTAAAGTTTTTCTTTCTCCCTATACATCTACCAATTATTCTCATATCTCTCTCTTACTTCTCTCTTTCCAATGAGAATCAAATAAGGGTAAAATTAAAAAAAAAAAAAACAAGTATTAAATATACTACAAGTAACTTTACATTTAGGATTAAAATTTTTTCTTATAACTAACTTGTATTTATGACAAAAGTTATAGATTTTATATTTAGGACGGGAAGTAATATATTATAAAAAGTAAATATATAGCATTTTAATGAAAGTATATATATGTGAATTTTAATAATTTGAATTTATTTATATATATTTTTGTTATTCGATAATAAAATAATATTTTCATAGGAAACTGAATGTCAACCTTCCAAAATTAATTTAATGATGAGAATAAAAAGGTAAGGGGGTGGATGATAAAGGAAGTAAAAAGGTTACTTGCTTACGCGACAGGAGGAAAATGAAGGGGAAGGAAGGAAAGATTTTAATCAGTTTAATTTAAAAAATTTTAAAAATAAAATTTTAAAATTTTAATAAAAAAATGTAAAATAATAAATAATAAATATCAATTAAAATTTTTTAACCTCAATTTTTTAATTTAACTCATTTTTTTAATTTTTTAAATTGAACTTATTAAAATTTTCATTTAACGTCACATCCACTCCATCTCCCTCGTACCAGAAGTACAGTGGCCGTGAGTATGAGCTCGACCAGCGATAGTGCCATTTGAGATGCATTCAAAGACGAGGACGAGCTCTTCGTTTCGGCGTGAGGCGCAACCATATAAAGACACAACTTCTGAACTTAAGAAGCAAGAAGTAAGATGCAATTAGTATAAATGATCGCAGCACAAAATGGCAGATAAGATAAGCATGTAAAAAAAGTTTTTGTTTTGTGAAAGCACGTTTTTAAACTGCTTTAGGAGCTCTTAAACACCTCCTAAATACTAAACACTGAAATTAACCGTAGATTCACTACTCCATTTTACAGTGACACTACTTGGTGAAGACGATGCCTTCAACAACTTTGCATGATCATAGCTTATTGGAGTCTCCAAAGGTCGTGTATCTGTATCAGCTTTATCTTCCTCTACATTTCCACCGTCTTCTTTCTCACCCTCTATTTCCTTCAAAATCTCTAAAACCTCGTCCATTGAAGGCCTCATCTCGTTATTTGCCTGTAAACATTGGAACGCCAATTCTCCCACTGCAAACACCTTCTTCTTCACCTCACCATCCTTCTCAATCCCCAAATATTGATCCACCAGCTCCTCAAATTCATTCCTCTGAATCTTCCCAACTGCAAGACTCCCCAACATAATCTCATCTTTGTTCCTTCCCATATCAACAGCCAGCATTGAAGATATCAACTCCATAAGCACAATCCCAAACTATACACATCACTTTTGTCAGTTAGCCTAAAGCAAAAGTAATATTTAGGATCAAGATAACCCGGAGTTCCTTGTGATGCTGTAGAAACATACGACACATCATCTGGGAACAACCTAGAAAGTCTAAAATCAGCAACCTTAACACAAAAATAGTTGTCAAGGAGAATGTTGTTGGTTTTGATGTCACGGTGGATGATGCCAGAAGCATGAAGGTAAGAGAGCGCGCTTGCAGTTTCTATGGCAATTTTGATTCGAATAGGCCAAGTCAGCAATGAAGGATTTGGAGAGCCACCATGGAGGTGTTTGGGATGTACTCATAAACAAGAAGAAGTTCACGGCTCTGATGTGAAGTGCAGCCATAGAAGGAGACAAGATTTATGTGACGTAAGCGAGTGAGGATCTCAACTTCTGTCATGAATTGTTCAACTCGCCTGTAGTTGTGGTTGAATAGGTGTTTCACTGCAACTTCACGCCTATCTGGAAGCTTCCCTGTAAATGAAATAGCTTAAAGATTAAAACTTTATGAAGGAAAATAGTGGATTATAGGAAAAGAAACGAGAGTGATTGATTAAACAGAGCCAAAGCCTCCATCCCCAAGTTTGTTGGAAGGATCAAAGTTCTTTGTTGCGTCTTGAAGCTCCTTATAAGAGAAGATTGGGACTCCAAAGAAGAGTCTTCCATTATCTGGGTCTGCATCACTTGGGTACTGATTCGTTGATCCTAGTCTGACATGGGACAGAGCATTTTGTTTCTGTTTATAGAGTCCGAAGCAAAGCAGCAACGCTAATATCAGAATTCCTAATCCCACTCCAAAACCTGCCCAAGCGTCAAGTGCTTAAAAATGTTTAATTAAATCTTTCACTTGAAGATCATTTTTATTGTTTCTTGGGAACCTCATAATGTGAACACAGTAAAAATGAAGTAAAATTACCTATTATGGTTTCCAGCCTCCAAGGCCGTCTTTTATTTTGATCTTCTGTCTCAATTTAATTAGAGTGCATTAGTATTGGGGTTGCTTAGACTAGATCCACGCAACAAGAACAACAAGACAAACAAGCTTCTAAAAAAGAATGAGTAAATTTCACTTGTTGGACCTTAGAAATTCTCTTCTTTTTTCTAACCTATGTTCTACATACCTTTCAATTTGAGACAATAAAATCCTCCAGTGCTGTTGAGCCGGCATAAGCCTTTCTCAAAACAACATCGACCACAACCAGGAGAAAGTTGAATGTTAACATGGAATTCAGAAGCTATGAATGTAAATGGATCAGCAGAGAAAGCCAACATGTTCACTGGAACTTGAACCCTTGGACATGCTGCTAAAGAAGATGGAGTATCATCTTCATCTTGCGTTCTGAAGAAGATGGTCTCATTAGTACTCTTACCACATCCTGTATAGTTCAAGAATTTCTTTGGAAGCCTGTAATTGAGCGAACTATTACATTTGTACATGGTTATATTTGGCAATATATGAAAGGAACCCAAGAGCGAGCTTGGAGGAAGGGTAATATTGCAGCACAAGGCATCACAATTATCATTTACCAGACGCTTCTGTAAATCTGCGTCTCTAATGAAAACTTCAGCATTGAACTTGTGTCTTATCCTCGTCACTTGAAACATCTTTGTTCCTAACTGCACAGTTTTCTCAGCGTTGGGATGTTCACAGCCATGAATGGGCAACATTCCACAGTCTCTGCGTTGTGAAGTAGTTAAGGGGAACCAGAGATTGCCCAGATTCCCACAGTCAAAGAAAGGGGGGCACTCATCTCCTGAAGCAGAATGGTCAGCGAAAAATAAGAAGAAGAAGAACAAATGAACAGGTAGAACCATTCTTCTGAAAGTCTCACTCAAAGAGAAAGAGATTGTGATTGTTTCAAGCTATAACAACTAGCTTGAAGGTTTTATCCAGTTGGGGAATTAAGCGTACCAACTCGTTCTACGTGGAACACAGCACAAATGGAAGCTCTGAGACACGAGTCCTTCTCTCAAAATAATGTGCTTCATACACTCTTCTTAAATGTCTGGTTCTTTTTAAGTAATTATGCTCATCACAGTGTAAAAAGCAGAGGAATTAATAATGAAGCAGGAAAGTGAATGAGGGAGGGAAGACGAGACGACTCAACGTTTGATAAAGCGTGGGGTGGACGTGGAACGCATCAGAACTTGTGAAAAAGCTCATCTGTTGTGTTACCTAATGAAGAGGCTGCATCACTTTTTCTTTTTCATACTAGATATGCCTATTTATGTTGCCTTTTGAACGGGGAAAAGGGAAATGCAGAGGCCTGGTAATGAAACCAAATAACAATTTAACTGTATGAATGGCAACAAAAAATTATGACATTAGGTTATTGGATGAGACCTTCTTGAGATTTGCTTATTTTAGTGGTTGTGATCGAGTAAATGTGACAAGGTCATACATGAAACATCAAATTGTCAATCATCAATTAATTAATCATGTTCAATCTCTTGAAATATGTGTGGTGCTTGATCAACCAGATTAATTGGATGGTTTAGTAGTGGCTTATCATATTAACTTTTTTTCATCCAAAAAAAAAGTTATGCATATCTCTCTCTCACAAAATCTTGATGTTAACTGAAGTTGACACTTGACAGTCAATTTGATTAAGTCAGCCACTAACCAACTGGCCCAATGATTTTACTACCCATAATTGGATGAAATCAATTCAAAAAATACTTATACACCACACAAAAAAAGTAAGAAATTGCTCTTCAAAGGAAAATCATATGCTTATTTTTTGAAACATGTACAATTTGTATCTCTTTTTCCCATTACTTTTTTTTTCTTTTTTATTTCTTTTTTTTTGCTTTACACCGCCTTCAGTTCTATTTATAAGCTTCAAATTTAAAGAAGAATATAATCTCTTCTATAAGCTTTAATTTGAGTTTTTCTTAACATTTAATATTCTTTTTAATTTTGTCTTTAATTATGTATTCTCTTTCATTCGTTATACCACCTTTCATCACATTTTTCTAAACATTCTTTTTTATTCTTTTTTCTCATTTATTAGAAAAACATATTTAGAAACAAAAGCATATTTATAACCTATTTATTATTTTTAATTAATTTTAACTGATTATGCGTTACCCGTAAATTAATTATTTAAAGCTTATCAATACTGGAAGGAATATAATTCAACTGTGCATGCATTTTCCCTCAAGCCTCAACTATGAGTATATGATGACGACTGTGATATCATCATCCTTTGAAAAAATAGAAGGATGGATCAGGAATTGATAACCCAATTTGCCTCATCTACATTTTTTCTCCTGAAACATCAACATGAATCAAGCACTCGCATTAGGGGTGGTAGATTCACTCGTCCATTTTTCAGTCACAGTATTGGGCGAAGAAGGAGGTGGGTTCACCTTCTTCAATAAGCCAACTTCTTCCTTCTCCGGTGACACTGACGGCGGCAATGGCGGCCGCGGTGCCAATGGATTCACATTACTGCCATCTTCAAGATTCTCAACCTCACCTTTCCCACTCTGAATCCTCTTGAGCGCTTCCAAAACCTCTTCCATGGAAGGCCTCAAATCTTTATCTCTCTGCAAACACTGAAACGCCAATTCCCCCACAGAAACCACCATCCTCTTCACTTCACTATCATTCTCAAACCCCAAACTTGGATCCACCAGCTCCACAAACGCACTCTCCTGAATCTTCTTCATCGCCAAACTCGACAAGTTCACTTCATCCTTACTTCTGCTTATATCCACCGCAGGTTTAGAAGAAATCAACTCAATAAGCACAACCCCAAAGCTATACACATCACTCTTACTAGTAAGCTGGTAACATTGGTAGTATTCTGGGTCAACATATCCTGGAGTTCCTTGTGGGGCTGTGGAAACATGCGACACATCATTGGGGAACAATCTAGAAAGTCCAAAGTCAGCAACTTTAACGTTAAAATTGCTGTCTAAGAGGATGTTGCTGGTTTTGACATCACGATGGATGATGTCTGAAGCATGAAGGTAGACCAAAGCACTTGCAGTTTCTATGGCGATTTTGATTCGAATAGGCCATGAGAGTGATGCACAGTTCGATAAGTCACCTTCAAGATGACTAGCGACAGTGCCATTTGAGATGTATTCGTAGACAAGGACGAGGTCTTGGCTACGCCGTGAAGTGCAGCCATATAAAGACACAAGATTTTTGTGGCGTAAGCGTGCTAGGATCTTCACTTCATTTCTGAACTGTTCTACTCGTCTGTAATTGTGTTCATATAAACGTTTCACAGCAACTTCTCGTCCATCAATGAGTTTTCCTAATCATTAAAGTTCATGTCAGAGTCTATGGTTGGAGATTTGGCAGAAAATATGGACATCTGTGAGAGAATATATAGCTTACCATAGTAAACAATTCCAAAGCCGCCATCTCCTAGTACTCTTGCTTGGTCGAAGTTGTTTGTTGCTTCTTGAAGCTGTTTGCAAGAGAAAAGTGGAACTCCCAAGTAGATATTGCCATTTTCTGGGTCTGAGTTTGAATAATCAGCAGAAAAAGAGTTTCTGGGTTCGAATTGATAATCATCATCAGAACCATGTTTTCGCCTGTAACACCATCGTCCAATGAGCCACACAGTCATCAGAATGACCGAAAGCCCAATGCCTAATCCTGTTGCAGCAGGGAATCTCCATCTTTAACATGTGATAGAATTTTACTTCTCAAATATTACAAATTCATAGTCATTTAAGACGATAAAGTAACTAATGAATGATGAATATGTAAACATTACCTATTCCTAGTCCCAGCTTCAGAACCCTGCTCCTATCCTCTGCAGCAGGAACTAAAAAGAAGAGAGTTTTTAGTTTAAGCAACAAAATCTAAAGCAAAAGACAATAATGAGAATCATGTTAAGCTCACTAGATAAAAAGGTAGAATCTCAGACTCAGTTTTACCCTTAAGGAATCTCACTTGAATATTCAAACACAATCTAGAGCCATACCAGCTCTTGTTAATTTATCAAGATGTTAGGCCAAAGTAAGAAATAAAATGCAATATCTGCATAATTTTTGAGCTGTTCAAGATGTTATTATCCTGTTGTCACTTAGAACAAAGCACATCTTTTTGGACTAGAATATCCATAGACCAAAAAACTAATTAGATTGTACCTGCATCGCAGTTAAAGATTCTGTTGGGGTCAAGTTGACAACAACCTGCTCTGTCATAATGACACTTACTACAATAATTGGGTAATTGTACTTGAAGAACGACCGTGGAAGTTATGAAAGTAAAAGGATCATCAGAATCAGGGAGGTCTTTAACAGGAAACTGAATAACAGAACATGAAGATAATAAGCTATGGCTCTGATTCCTCTCTCGATATGTAAGATCATAAATGATATCATAGTCACCACAGGTAAAATTGAAGAAAGAAGAAGGCAGGGGTTTGATGTGGAGGGTTCGGTTGCATCTAAAGAAGAATCCATTGTTTCTGATCTTGAAAGAAGCCAGAGGAGAAGGGAAGGTGAGAGGAAGAGTGTAGTTACTAACAAAGGCTTCACAACTTCTGCTTCTTAAATGCTCATGGAGATCCAAGTCTCTGATAACAATAGTAGATTCAGCAGAAACAGAAAAACTGAAACTTAAAACCTTAAAGGTTGTTCCTTTGTTGCTTAACAGAGTTTTGGGAACATCAGGATCATGACAACCTTGTATTACAAATAAGCCACAGTCTCTGTGTTCTGTGGTGGTCCAAGGGAATTGGATCTTTCCCAGATATCCACAGTCAAATGAAGTAGGACATGTTGATTCTGCAGCTTCAAGAAGTGGAAGAATGCATGAAAGCAAGAAGATGATCCTAAAGACAAAAACTGAAGCCATACCCTCAAATCAACAGAAGGGAATAATCTGATTCACTAAGCTATGGCCTTACTTACTATAGTCTGCCTTTGATCAGAGTGAAAGATTATATTAAATAAAAGTAGAAGGGAAAGCAATTTCAAGTTTTGGTTGTTGACTAGCAGCAAAAAGACTTTGACTCTTGAAAATGCATACCATTTTGGTTTCAACCTGCGTCTCTCTACCTGAATGTTTTGGTATATCTGTGGATTCTAATTTGAAAGGAAGAAAAGAAAAAGATTGAAACTTTCAGGAAAAGATGGGACGTTGAAACAGCGAACACAAAGTTCCAGAATGAACGAAAACAGGCAAGTTTCTGATAAAACATTCTTAAATAAGTGGAATCTTCCACACCAATTAATATTGACCTCCATGAACAATAACATAAGTGTACCTTCTCTGAATAATGCATATATATAGTCTTCTAGTCCTAAGAGTTAATTAATTTGAAAATATTAAGAAAGCTAATTACTTAATTATAATAAATATATATATGATCTTCCTAAAATATTCTTGGAGCATTATATTATATATTAGTTTATAAGTTAGATAAATTAATTTGAAAACAAAATGATGAATATGAAAGATTAAGTGAATTAAAAATTTATTACCCAATTTAGCTTAGCTTCTTAACAAGCTCATACATTAAGTACTAGAGGAGTAATATATGAACAAAATCACGTGTTCCTTCAAATGACATTCTGGGCTTATATGATACTACCTCCGGTCCTTAATATAAGACCCTGTTTGACTTTTATTTTGGTTCTAAATATAAAACCCCAATATACTTTGTTTCTAATATTTATACTTTTTTTTTCCAAAATAGCACTTCTAATAATAAGAGTTCTAGTCAATACACTTAATTAGTAAGGATATTTTAGAAAAGACAACATCTATTTAGGACAAATAACTAAATCAACTTACTTCATTAATTTCTTCAAATTAATCAATTGACTCTTATAATTAGAACCGGAGGTAGTACAATAATTAAATATTTATTTTGCCATCATGAATAGAGACATTTTGAAAACTCTTATTTCTCTTGTTTTTTAATTACCGTATGCAAGTAACATTGATCTTCACCCCAAAAAAAAAATCCATGGATCTGAATACTATTCAAAGTAAAGTACGTGTCATCAATGTTTGAAACATAAGCACGTAATTTTATATTTCAAAGTATTAATTACTGTTTTTATTATATTATTTTTTATGGCAACTTTGGATGCGTTACGTTCACAGGAAATTAAATTATGTTATCTGTAATTATCACTGCAATTAGCACGCCTAATCTGGAACTTAATTAAACCAGAAATACATGGTTGACTACTTCGAATTTTCAATTTTGACTGCCTTCTAATACGGAAATAGTTATCTATTTTTGACTAATTATATTTTTTTAAAAAAAATCAAGATGTCAATGGTTGCCACTTTTTTTCGTTTTTGTTTTGGGTGGGAGGAAACCCAAATTTGAAGAGTCTAAAAACGAAATAAATTCAAAAAGTAGCAAACACCAATCTCTTTCTTTGAGTCAACGTCTTCCTTCTTAATACAAGTGACAAACATTATACAGCTTGCAAACCAAAAACTTTTTTACCTCATGGAACTTTCTTTGCATTTAATTAATTATGTGAGCACCAACAAAACAAAAAAAAAGACATGGGAAAATTTAATATGTAACCGAGTTATATTTGCCTATAACTAAATAATCCACTTTCTTTTCATCTCTCTTTTAGGATTATAACACAAATTAAAAATATACTTAATATGTTAACATTAATTTTTATATTTTCTATTATAGGGAAAAAAACTTAAGTCAGGTTTCTTATATCTATTATATTAAATTTTCTAATGTCCTTTTTTATCTTATGTGGATTAATAATTAAATGCTATTAAATATTAATATTTTAAAAATAGAACATAAAGTCATGTTTAATTGAAGAATTTAACATAATGGATACAAGAACTTGATGTAAGCATTGTACTCTCCAATATACTCTTAAGTTATTTTATTTACTATTTTCATAATTATCTCTCTTACCCAATAATTAAGCTGATGATGATGAAGAAGAATGGATGTGGGTAAAAATCAAGAATCCAAATCTTCCTAAACAAGAACAAGAAAAAGGAGTGGTATTATCTTCTTTTTTTTTTTGTTTGGGGTAATTAAAAAGTAACTGTTCTCTTGGGCTTTTAAAATAATAGATAAACAGAAAAAAAACAATTCCCAATATGATTTTTTTAAAAAAAAAACAATTCCCAATATGATTTTTTTAAAAAAAAAAAACATATTGGAATAAGTTCAATTATTTTAACTCAAGATGCCCTTTCTTTAATGAAATAATTAACATCATTCGACTAGCCTTTTACTCTTACTCTTGCATCTTTTCGCGTCCATTATTATACTCGTAACCAAATCCTTTGTATTAGAGGTGTGCAAAAATCTAGTGATCGTGCAGTGCTGCAATTCAATCTGGTTCAGTCTAGTCTAAATAAGCTATGTAATAAAATTAAACCAAACTAGACCAGATTGGTTAGTCGGGTTAGACTGGGTTCCAGACCAAGTAATCAACCAACCTGGACTGGTCTGGTGCAATCCAACTTGAGGTGATCCAATCCTGTTCAATCTAGTCCAAATAAGCTATATAATGTTTATAGAGATTCTTATTTATTTATGATTAAGTACAATATTTTAGAATGTGTTTTATTTAGTTAAAGGCATTTTGGATTGACTTAATTCTATTTATCATGTCAAAATCTTGCTTTTCGTAAGGAAAAAAAATTTTTTAAAAAGATTGGAAACCTGGATTGCCTAGACTAGTCCATTGGTCTGGTGGACCAAATTCAATCCAACCTAACCTGAGTGAGTATTGGACTAAACCAAACTACAAACTGTCAAATTCAGCCCAACAAAAAATTAGACTAAACTTCAAGTTAAGCTCTAATCTTGTTTAGTCTGTCCATTGTGCAGCCTTACTTTATCTAATAATGTTTTACTTCCTTCAGTAACATTAATCTGCCAAACACCATAGATTTTTTGGTCCGGCCTCATC
This sequence comes from Neltuma alba, assembly GCF_004799145.2. Lineage (NCBI taxonomy): Eukaryota > Viridiplantae > Streptophyta > Magnoliopsida > Fabales > Fabaceae > Neltuma > Neltuma alba. The sequence goes on along the minus strand of NW_021633333.1, from coordinate 25,985 downwards.
ACATGAAAACAAGATAAAGTAAAACTATCAAATGTTCATCTGAAAAAGGCCAAAACTTTGTAATCTAGAGAGCCAATAGCCATTAAACCATTTATAGGAAAGTCAACACAGTCATATCACATTGATAACACAACGCCATTATACTTCATTTACACTAAAATCTTTAAGTAAATTATTAATCAAAAGACTCCTAAACAAACTTCATATGTTTCGTTAATCCTTCTCAGAAGACTCTTCCATCCATTAGACCCTTCTATCTCATTAGTTTAATTATCTTATTAAATTTTCTTAATGGAGACAATCTGATCAATATCGCTAGATGTAATCACTTCTTTCCATTGAATTTTAAACCGTCGTTGGCCTAAGTTATCGTCTTTAGTCCCAATTAATATCATCAATTATGAAAATCAAAACTTTTTTCAAATACTAGTGACAATATTTTAACAAAAAAAAAATTAAATAACTCGAAATTTTATAGAAAGGTGAAAATTAGTATATTGCAGTAACTTGAAAAGGATTGAGACCACTAACCGGTATCGCATCTGACGGCATGATCTCTATCTGGGCAATAGCATCTGAAACTGTAAACATTTTTGCTGGAGTCGAACCCACACTTGCCTCTCGTCTTCGAACACAAACTGCAACTCGCCACTAACCAATTCAACACAAAACCTCTTCTCACCACATCTATGTTAATCTCTCCTCTCGTTTGATTCTCACTAATCTTCGTCCTCACCACCGTATTATTACACTTCTCCGTCGCAGACCTCAAATCTCCACCCTTCCCCTCCGTCATGGCCAAAACTGGATTCGTTTCGTTTTCTGCAGAACACCCAATTCGGTGCTTCAGAAGATTCCCCGGCAGCAACCCCAGATTGCATCCAAACAACAAGAACAGGTTCGTCTGGTTCGGAGCGAAACTGAATCTCGTCCCGTCGATAGTGATGTTGTGAGTACGAGGAATCGCACATGATGATGATGTGGCGTTTGATGAAGACAAAGCAGCTTCGGACACTCGAATTGACTGCGTGATGTAAGAAATTTCGTGGATGATGTAGCGGGTGTGGGAGATATTGAGGATAGGGAACGCATTATCGGAACAAGAAAGGCCGAAACCTGGGTAGCCACAGAAGGGTTGTTGTCGGCCTTCGATGTAAAAAGGGTAGGTTATGGTTTGGTTGCCGCAGGTTGCGGGCTGACAAGCTTCGAACTTTGGGTTCAGAGATGAACACGAGGTGAATCTGGCGAGCGAACAGAGGAAGACGAAGACGAAGACGAAGAACGAGGAGGAAGAGGATGGGAAGAGGTGGCGGTTTTGGATCATTTGGGCTGTGTCATGTCAGAGTGTGGATATGGCGATAGATATGGAAAGCCGAGGGAGAGGAGAGAGAGAGAGAAGAGAATTACAATTATTGTTATAATGAATATAATAATGATAATTAACGATAACACAAAGAGGTGGAACTTTGAAGTTTGAATGAAGATATGACAAAGGATTTGACCTGAAATTCGAATGCTCATTGCAAATTCATCATCCTCTCCCACTTGCCTTTACATGGACATATCCATATCCATATCCATATCCATATCCATACATTATACTTTATATTTATTTATATCATAAAATCACTTTTAAACTATATTTTGATTTTTATCCAAATATCTCATTAAACTTTTTAAAAACCTTAATAGTTTTGAAATATATTAAATACTTTATTTAATAAAAATACTAAGAAAAAATAAATTAATACAAAAAATAGTATATTTAGTAAGAATAGTGTCAAAAATCATTTAAATTTTATAATAAATTTAATTTTATACTTTTTTAATTAGTACGTGTTAATCGTTAAAAAAGACTTCTATTTAGAAATAGAAATTATATATAGGTATATGTATATATAATATATATACACACATTGTGAGGAAACAAAGATACACGTGTGTGTGTACACATGTGTGGGCGTGTGTACATAATTACATGTTTATATTGATATGTATATCTTTGTGTATTCTCTCAATTTTATTCTTTTTATTTTTTTTCTAAATATAAGTTTCAATTAAAATTTATTAGTTTATTTTCTTCCAGACTGCTTAAATTGAATTTAGATGGTTTTAGTTTAATATTTCAAATACCATGAAAAATGGGGACTTTATTTGTCCGCCTGTTGTTTCTTTAACTTCTTGTGTAGCTTCTAAATTGGACTTTTATTGGGTGGTTGAATGAATTGAATGTGCGCAGAAGATTTGCCAGATTGGAACCTATATGCGAGCAAGTGGAGACGACTTGATCAACTCACGGCCACAACTTTATTCCCCTTTTTTTTTGGCCAAACTTTATTCCCTTTTATATGGTTTTCACTTTTTCCACTTTAAGAAGGGAAGCGCCTCCCATCCCAATGGCTCCTAGTTCCAACATCTCTAATAATTATCTTGACTAGTATTTTGATTTTATTTATAACCCAGTTTTAACATTTTTAATAATTCATTCATAATTTATTCATAAGTAATTTAGGAGATCGTTAGCAAAAAAAATTATGAGATCATGCAACCTTTTTCTAATATTTATTAAGAGAGAAAAAAGTGCAGCTGACTGAATCCTACCTGTTTTGAAAATAAACAACTGGCACATACTTTCTTTCCTCTCCCCCCAAAAAAAAGACCAATACACTTAGCACTACTCTTAAATTTATTAAATTTGTTGCTAAACTATCGTTATTAAACCCAAAAACCCCTAACGGATGGCTAGTAACCCAAAAAGAGAAAAGAATAGGTTATATTTTTCATAACTAAGAAAATCATTAAATCTCATTAACTATATCTTAAAACTTAATAAATTTGTAACTTTACGCATGCATGATATGCGCAAAGTTTATATAATGATAAATAAAATGTAAAATTGTTCAGAAACAAAGAATAGCAGTTTGGTCATTTTACTTATGCCCTTTGGTCTCAAATATATGTCAATAATAATTATTTTATCTGGTGATAATATGGCAAAAATTTAAAGCTTTATTTGGTACTAAATATACGACAAAAAATGTCATAGTTAAAAAATTAGAGCATTTTTTGCCGGCCGAAAAAAAGAAGTAGTATTCTTCCGGTCCTTAATATAAGACACATTTAACTAATTTAATTAGATTAAAAAAATTAGGTAAGTTAGTTAATTATAAGAAATGTGACATGTTTTTCCTAAAATATCATAATCATTTTTCTTAATACCTTATCTTCCTTTTCTACTTGATTATGATTGAAGGTATATCTATAAAGGTAATTTAGAGAAAATTGATAAATATGATAAATTAGTTTTATATTTAAGACCAAAACTAACTTAATATTTAAATCTTATATTAATTAAGAATCGGAGGAGTATTTTATGGCCTTTCTTGGACGATGATCCAACAAATACGAGTAATCAAAAGGGTTCGTGTCACCATGATCCAACTAATACGAGTCATCAAACGAGTTCATGTCCTTTGAATCCATGACATTAGTACTTGGTAGGATGATTTAAGAAAAAAGGATTGATTCGAAAATGAAATGGAAACTCCAATTCATTCATTGAGTTACCGAGTTTTGACGTGGCCAATAATGGCATAGCCGACATCCTCATCCCCTGGCTAGCATGATGAAGACATGGATTTTTCTCTTTTTGGTTTTTGTCAAAGAGGGAGGATAGGTACTGCTGAGCAGGATTGAAATGACTGGGCGAGCCGTGTCTAATGTGACGCTGTTCAATGGCCTCTGTGATGCGATTGTGAGATATCGTATCACTTCTTAATTATAATATCTTATTTATAAATTATAAACAAAATCTTATAATTACAATTAAAAGTAATATTATATTAAAACCAAGTTTATTAATTTGAAGGAATAAAGAAAATTAGTTATGTTAGTTATTTATGGTAAACATATATCATCTTTCTTAGAACACTTTTACTAATTATATGTATTAGCTAAAACTACTATTTGATGAAACATTTAACGTGTGCAACTAATAAAAAGATTACGTTAAAAAAATGAATAAACATAAGAGATAAAGTGGATTACGATCTTATATTTAGGATCAAATTAAAAGTTAAACTAACTTTTATATTGAGTACCTATAAAATTAGTGAAATTTTGATATTTCATAGGTATAAAACGGCAAAATTTGAATAGGTATAAAACGGCACAATTTGAATCTTTTACAAAATCGTAAAAACTTCAAAATTTTAGTTCTGAAAATATCAAAATATCATTCATTTTATATAGAATATAAATATTAATAAAAAAAATAAAAAGTACTTTTGAAACGTGGGGAGTTGGGACATCACAAGAAGCATCAAAACGCCCGCCCGAAATGGCAACTTCCCCGCAATCACAATTTTCTCTTTATATGGAAGTTTTTATGTCGTGGATGTTGGGTTTGTTGAGTCTCAATCTGAGCTACTTTGATTTTACTCTCTTTTCTATCTTGTTACTTTTTTGACTTACGTTAAGTGGGCCTGTGTCTGTTGGTTGTTCGGGTTCTGCTCAATTTTTTTTTTGGTAACGAGCCGACTTTTTATCTAGATCTTTTTATTTTTTTTATAATAAAATTGCCTTTTAACTTAAAAAAGCGGAAGCTTTTACGTGATTAGATTACAAGATAATTGACACTTTTTGACAAAATACCATTTGTAAGTGTGGCGGAGGAAAATCCCATGACAATTCTCCTCCGATTCTTAATATAAAACCTATTTAATTAATTTGATTAGATTAAAAAAAATTAGGTAAGTTAGTTAATTATAAGAAATATGACATGTTTTTTCTAAAACATCATAATCATCTTTCTGAATATCTTCTATCTCCATTCTATTTGATTATAGTTGAGGAAGCATCTATAGAGGTAATTTTAAAAAAATTGATAAATATGATAAATAGATTTTATATTTAGGACTAAAATTAACTCAACAATTAAGTTCTATATTAAAGATAAGAGGGATGTTTCTTTTCTTTTTTTTTTTTTTGGACACAGCAAATATCAACGACAATGAACGAATAATTCAAGGTCAATGGAACCATTTCAAGCCGACCACGCAAATCCATCATTCATCAACCATTTTTCTTTCCTAAGTTTTTAACTACCCCCCCCCCAAAAAAAGCCCCCATCTCTATTTTTTAATTCCCAATTCTCAGCCCAAAAAGAGGAATTGACCAATATTTGACTATCTTTCTTGCTCCATATGAAATTTTTTAAATAAAAAAAATCCGTTTCCATTTTTTTTTTAGGCCCAACAGTTTCTAATTAATTAAACACAGTCAATATGAAGGAAAAAACGTAACTCAAATTTGGCTAAAAAGAGAAAGAAGTGAAAAAAAGAGAAATTTGGAAAATGTAACTCAATTAGTTAAACCGTTTCAAATATTATTAGTGGCTAAAAAGAAAAAGAAGTGAAAAAAAAATTTTTAATAAGATAGACAAATTTGGAATATTGAAAAGTTAGTATAGGTAGTTTGGTCAATATTTGACACAATATTTTTCTCCCCTTCAAAAAATTCCAAATTTAGAAGGGAGCATGGAGAGGAGAGGGGAGCGCTAAAAGACAAATTTCTTTCCTCCTCTTCTTTCTATTTTTCCCAACCAAACACACTTATCACCTTCCCTCCCCCCTCCAACCAAATAGAGCCTAAAAGTCATGTTATGTGTGAAGAGTGAGCGAGTGGATGAAAGAATAAGCCAATAGGATAATTAATATAGTGAAAATTACTAATAATTAATAAGAACAAAAATAATAATAATATTCAAAATTTTAGACGAGTTGTCAATTAATGTCTCTTATAAATTTGAACATTTTGCTTCTAAAAAAATTTCTTCTATAATAGTGAGGATTGGAGGAAGTGCTTCTCTAATATTAATTATAAGTCACTTCTAATATTTTTAATTAGAACTAAGAAAAATATTTAAATTCATTAACTCAACCTTAAATTTTAACAATTTTTTAACTTTACTTCTAGTTAATATATACAGTTTTCAAAAAACAAATAATTTACACAATAATAAATTAAGGGTGACATCTCAAAAATTTAATGGTGTAACTTATGGGACAAAAATATATTATTTCTCCATTTTATTAACAGGATTAAGGGAATGGTTTATAATATAATGGAGGGTAAATTGCATCATTCCCTTCCATCTTTGTATTGATATTTTATGGTCTTGAAAATAATATTTCAAAAATATGCAAGAGTGTTCTCTTAAAGTTGAAATTCCTCTGTTACACAAAAAAAAAGAAAGATGAAAGTCCTCTAACGTTTTAATCAAATCCCAGTATTATTTTTTTTTCTTGAAATATTTTTTATTAACTTGTGTGTGTGCATATATTCAATTTTTTCCAAATATATTATCTCCACAAAAGAAAAAGAGATTTTATGATAAGTAAACATAATAACATTGGCATGGTCCAAAAAACAAAAACAAAAACAAAAAGTAATAACATTGGATAGAAACATTTTAATATTTCAAAACCTAGAACTTATTTTTTGTCAGACAAAATACAGAACTTAATTACAATAAAAGACATGAAAAAATAAATAAATAACTAAATAAACATTTTGTACTCTCACCCATTACGCGCATCTTGCTCCCTTTTATTAGCCATTTACAATTCCATATTTACATATAACATAAAAATTATAAAAAGGTGCTAATTATGCATTTTTATATAGTTAATGAGAGAATCGAGCTCCAAATTGAAAACTGTTACTGTTGTAATTATGAATCTGGCTTCTCTATTTTTTAAAAAAAACTTTCTTAAATTATCTCAAAGTGAATTTTTAGATCTACAAAAAAAAAATTGGTTTTTTTTATATCAAAATATAATTTCTCTCAATAAAAAACAGAGTGTTATGTACGGAGTATTTATCAGAGTGCATGGGAACATTCATTACAATTGGTTGGGATTTCCTTTTTTGGCAGTCAGAATTGATTGGGATTCTTACATATGAAGTTTTCAACCGAATTGATTGGGATTTATCAGTGCCCGTGTATCACAAATTCCATTGGCATCCATTATTAAACATGTAAGTCTTTTTCATTAATTAATTGTCGGTCACATTCATCTTGATCATGTGAGACTTGAGAGTTCCCATAACTCGTACGCCATTGGCAGTTTGGCACCCGTTATCCTTAATTTATTAGCCAACTTTCTTCTGTTTCTTCTGGCCTTCTCCTTCTTTTGTATTTTGCTGGAATATTTAAATTAAATATGGGACTTAATTATTTTTAAAGGTAAATTAGATTTCATTATTAATAATTTATCAATACTAAAAATGGTTTTGAGATTAAAACCTAATTTGGGTTGGCCAATCAAACTAAGAAATTAATTATTTTTAATTGATCTGATCAAGAGTTTTGGATAGTCCAATTGAATTTTTTAAATATTTTTTTCTTTTCTCGTTGATCTTAAATTGACATTATTTTGAATTATAAAAAGAATGTAACAACACACTAGTCGAATAGTCCTCTTGTTGCTTTTTGTAGTCTATTTGTTTTATATCCCTTGTATGAAAAACAACAGCAACAGACCATATTATGCTTTAGTAATGTTGTTTTGTTGGATTATGTCTATACATGAATATTTCATTTACTCATGAATTAACACTTTCTATTTAAATATTGTTCTTTTTGGGGTTATATATAAATATATTTATCTATTTTAATTAAATTATATTATTTTAACCATAATTGGGTTCAGTTTGATTTAACCATGATTAGATCACTAATCTTTGAATTAGTTTAATAACTGATCTGATCTTTGTTTTCTTAAAAAAATTATTTGTTACTTAGCAATTTTTTAACAAAACGATGAACTTCATTATTATAGAATGAACTTTTTATCACTTCTAAAAAATAATTAAAAATATACTTTTCAACAAACAAAAATATTTTCAAAATCAAAAAATATAACCATGTCCTTGTGTTTTCTGACTTTCTCTCTGCGCGTGTCTGGTGACCGCGACTTCTTATGTCCAAAGAAAATCATTGTTGGGTTGGGCCTAAAACGCAATATGGGCTCACATAAACTTGTCTTGGTTTTGAATTGGGCCTAATTCTTTAACTAAGGTATGGATTATAATTATAAAAATAAAAATTGGATATATTCAACTAAAAAAATAAGATGAAAATGTGATGCAATTTTTGTTTTAGTATTCATTCACTCTCTTTCCTTTTCTTTCTTCCATCTCTATCTAAATCCACCTCATGCAAATTTGTTTCGACTTAAGACAATCTAAATTGTATACAAAGCACTTCCAAATTTTTAGCCATTATCATAAAGTGTATTTAGAAAGGCAAGAGACCCAGGTCCCAAAAAAAAAAAGCCCAAGAAAAGAAGAAAGGAAAGGGACAGAAAACATGAAGAATAAAGTAGAAGAAGCAAAATGTGTGTCATATAATCCATCAGTTTTTTGTGCTTTCTGTGGAAAAAAAAAGGGGGTCTACTTTTAATTTTACTTTCACTTATGAGAAGCAAACAGTTAAAAATTTTCAACTATAGCTTTGTTTAAATGGAGACAGATAATCTCTATTGATAAACCAATTCAAATGTAATACTACTATGAGAAGAAAATGATGAGAGAGAATAAAAATTAATTAGGAGTAAAAGTGGTCAAAAGACATTTAATATTCAAACACATCTAATTATGATATTATTTATAAAAAAAAAAAACCAAACCAATTCAAATTCCGGGATCTTATAAAAAAGACAGAAGGGAGTAATTCCAAAGACCAATAAAAGGAGGACTCTGGCTCAAATAATATTGTTGTCTTTCAACTCCAATATGTGAATTCCAAAACAACATTATCATAAACCATAAAAGCAACATCACCACCCTCATTAATTAAAAATAAACACAACAACTACCATTCAAATCACATACCATCCCACTTTATGACTCTATTTAAAAAAATTATTTAAAAAATTGCCCAGGATTATTTTAGAAAATTGAACTTTAGATTTATATACATATCAATATATCACACACTGTCCTTATTCATTCTTATCACCTAAACTAGTCTTAGATTACATTTTTTTGATTTTTTCCCAAACAAATAATTCAATGAGTTCCTTTGTTGGCGGTGCCACCATAAATAGTGTTTCATCAGCTACGTGTTTGATTTAAGGTAAATCTTAACGCAATAACAAGAAAATTACTCCTTTAATCCTTAATAGAAGACCTATTTAACTAATTTGATTAGATTAAAAAAGTTAGGTAAGTTTGTTAATTATAAGAAATATGTCATGTTTTTCTTAAAATACCATAATTTTCTTTCTTAATATCCTTCTCTCCTCTTCTATTTGATTATGGTTGAGGGAGTATTCATGGAAATAATTTTAAAAAAATTAATAAATATGAAAAATAAATTTTATATTTAAAATTAAAATCAACTCGATAATTAGATTTTATATTAAGAATTCTAAGAGTAAAAAGATAAAATAAAATATTGAATCCTAACCCTTCGTGGGCCAGAAAAAGTCGCCAGCACGCTGCGTGTTTGCACCCATGATAACTGAGCCAACACCTTTTTTTTTCCCCCAAAAAATGTATGGGAAAATTGAGGAGAAGGACCTAAAAAAATTAATATTTATGGGGAGGGATCTTAAAACTTATAATTAATTTGAAGGACCAAAAATTTAAACATGAATTTACAATTACGAAATTATCACTGGTCAAATCCCTACATTATCTTCAAGAATCATTTCAATATTTGACTATCAGTTATCAATTAAAAGATAAATTTATAATTACTAAATTGCCCCTCATTAAAATTAAAAACTAAATATAGCAATTGACAACAAATAGAGTCCTATTTTTCAGTCATTCATATTTGCATCTACTAGCCTTTCATTCCAATATGGCTGGAAAAATTTCCAGCTTGCGCAACGGCAATTTTGCCCCTCATTCCGATGTGGTTGGAAAAATTATTAGTGAAGCTTAGGTTACGAATAGGTACTATTTACTTGATTTTCATATTTTGATTAACACAAAGAACTATATTTATATTCATCTAAGAAGCTTTGTATAGGTAGTGTGATTGTGTTCATATGTATGTATAGTTGGAATTGAAGGAAGGTACAAATATATACTTTTATATTCATCCAAAAAGCCTTTATATAGAGGCGATGAGAAAATTAGAAAACATTTGGTACAAATAAACTAAAGGAGAGAAAATAATGTTCAGAATATACATACCGTCCAATAAATAGTTTACTAGTTGATTCTTTTTAATTTGTCTTCTTTGTTCTAAATTTACAAGAAGACAATTGCTATTGATAAAAACTTTGGGTGCATCAAAAAGAAATACAGAGAGAGAGAGAGAAAAATCAAGTTCAGTTGATAATTAATTGTCAAATTGAGATAGGAGGGTGTTAGAGATAATATAGGGATTTGATAAGGGATAATTTGATAATTGTAAAATTTTATTTTAATTTTGGTCTTTCAAATTAATTACAATTTTTAAGATCCCTCTTAATAAATACTAATTTTTTTAGGTCCTTCTCCCTAATTTTCCCAAAATTTATTTAGGTGAAGTGGCAAAATAAGCTAGCAATTAACAAAAAGGATGCAAATTAATTACACAAATAAATCTTTTTTAACCAGAAATTACACATATAAATAAAAAATTGCTGATAATGACTTAGTTAAAACAAAAACCGCAAGTCCCACAACTGTGCTATAATACGTCCATTTCTATAAAAGGCCTCAAAATTCCTCCAATTCCCACTTCATTTGAACTCAGAATCCCACTTGTTTCTTCCATGAATTAATGGTTTTTTTTTTGTTTGGCAATAAAATATATAGTGTCTCGTATTATCAATGAATTTGAATTTAAATTGGGCTGGATTTTAATTAGTGAAAATTCTCCTGTGTTGATTTTTTTTATCAATGAAATAGAGATTTAATTTTATTCTTTTTAATTCTGAAAATAAGTTTTCAATTTTCTGTATGAAAGTTTCGAGGCTCGGCTGAAAATCATGTTGCAATCAATTGTCAATTTTGAAAACATTTTAATACATTTATTTATTTATCAAGTTGTTGGGATTAGACACCTATCTTTTTTGTCATAAGATTAAACTAATTGAGTATGAAGGTAAAAAAATTAATTAAAATTAATTAAAAATAATGAGCCAAAAAAAACTTATTTTTCAAATACACGTTGAGGAGTAAAAACTGTAAATTTAACTTGGTCATCTCATTTAGAATCTGTTAATTAAATTGGTTAAGAGATTGATTTCTTTTACTCAAAAACTAAATTTGAATTAAAAATATAAAAAATATAGACTGAATTTAAAAAAATTAATCATTCATGCTAAATATTTTTATAATAATATTGACTATCGTTATATTATTTTAAAATTTAACAGATATTGTTTTAATATTTTTTAATTCGATTTTAATACCAAACTTATTTTGAAGGTAAAATCTGATTTTAAATATTATTAAAATTGGTTCACACTTCACACTTTCTGATGCGATGGTAATAAATTTAAAAGATTTATACTTATCACAGGCGAGAAGGAAGGTAGGATCCAGATCCTCTCAGCGGCCATTTTCTCAGCGTCCCTCAGAATCTTTAAATCCTATCCATCCAATTCATCTAAGAGCTCACAAAAAGCCACATCACGAAGCTTCTGTAATCGCGGCTCGGCCATCACGTCCTGTTTGCCAAATCCATTCCACGGTCGACTCGTTGAAGTCAAACTCCTTCGGTGACCTAAACAGGGATTTCCGACGCAGATGGGAAGCTCCGTCATTACCTAATCTACCTTACACCTCTTCCTCTCTATCTCCGCCCTTCTTCTCTATCCCTCTCTTCCTCATTCTTTGACTGTTGAGTGCTTATAGTCAGGCAATCTCCATAGAATTCTTGTGAGGTCCCATCTCGGTGTTGCTGCTGCTAAACTTGAACAGGGGGATCAAAGCAAAGGGAAGCTCAAACGAAAGTATCATCTGCAAAACCATTTTTGTTATTATGAGTGGGCTTTGGGTTTTTTCTTTTAAGAAAATGGAAAAATAAAAAATTATCCATATTGAAAAAATTGGCTGAATGCTTTCTAAGTATATGAACGAGATTCGGTGTCTTTAGAGAGAGAATTTTTCCAACCTCTGGACAGGAGTTTGTCATTGGTTTTCTGCTTGATCTAATGCAAAGTTTATCCTAAATTCATCTTCGTCTTTTGTTATGATCAATCTCTTCGTTCTACTTTAGTACTCCCTCCGTTCTTTATTATAAGAGACAAATAACCAAAGTACGTTGATAAAAAAAACAGTTAGAATTAGTTAAGAATAATTAATGTGTAAAAAGTATAATTTTTTTTTTCAAAAATACCCTCATTAATAAGGAGAGAGCATGAGAGAGAACAATTAAATTATTAAAAGAAAGAGAAGTGGGAGGGAGATAATAAATATGGGTAAAATAGGAAATCAACATAAAAAAGTAAAGAAAACTTTTAAGTGTCTCTTATATATAGGAACATGCCATAAGTATCAAATGTCTCTTATAATAAGGAACGGAGGGAGTAATTTATTTCTCTAGTGCTCATTGATTGGACTTCTAGTTTCATCCGGTTCTGTTTTCTTTTCTGTTCAAACTAAAATCCATTCCTATAATGGAGATAAAATCCATTCCTATAATAGAGATTTTTTTTTGACATTGGCTATTGAAAAGAAATCAAAGGTTATCATGTTTTATGGATAAAAGAAACAGTTTTTATCTGAATGTGTTTGCATTTGAGGCTCTGTTCGACTCTTAGCTACGGTCTGCCGGAGGTCGACGCTCTCTTCGCATTTGATGCGCTCTAAACATGCTGTGAAGATCCTGGAAATGGACGCCTGAGATTTATTGGAAATAAAATGGTTCAGATGCATATAATAATAGTCTAATGATGTGGCAAACCATGAGCCATATGATTATCTTAACGGACAGGATTTAAAGATTCTGATGGACGCTGAGAAAATGGCCGCTGAGGGGATCCGGATCCAGGGAAGGTAGGGTCGTTGTCAGATCGTAAGCGTGTGTGTCTTCCACATGTCTCTCTCAGGCAATCATAAAGACCACAAAATTTGGCGGAAATAATAAAAATAAAAATATATTAATAATAATTATTAAAAAAAATCTATGACCATGAGCAGGGCTTGGCCCACATGGTGGTTCAGCATTGTTTGACGAGTCAATTTGGTCGGTGCTTTCATTTATATGCCCATTGATATCACACCCCACTTTAACTTCTTCTTTTTTTCCCAATTAATATTAGCCACAAATGGATTCCATCTCCTCCAGATTTTTTTTAAAATTTTTTTCAGATAAAAATGAATCTAGGTCTGCCTGCATACAGATTTTTTTTTGAAGTCTAAAATTTTTTTAAAAGCCTACTTAAAATGTAAACTTTTAAATAAGCTTAAAAGTCTATGACTTTAAGTTTATATATAACCTTTTAGATTTATTTATTTATTTAATAGCCTATAATATATCTTAAAAGTCTATAATCTATTCTCACTTGTAATGTGAGAGTTTAGTAATAAAAAGAAAAGAATACAAGGTGGCAACAATTGTCGAATCAAGTAGGAATAAGAAAAACTAATCATTTGTTAATTAAATAGATATATTTTTTAAAATTAGCTAAACACAACAAGTGATATGTAAAAATAGATTTTATCTTTTTTTCCGTATAAATTGTGGCAAACTCTTTCTATTAATATTTTATTCAGGCATCACTCGAAGAAAAAAAATGTAATAATTATTGTGCTGCTTTAGCCAATAACATAAATTGAAGAAGAAGAGGTGAGCTAATATTGTCATCTTAAGCGATCAAGAAGAATAAAGGTGGGGTGAATGATTGATGAAGGAAAGGAAGCTAACCTTATATAAAAATGTTGTGACATGAAACTTATGTTCAAACTAAAATTTGCAATTTTATAAATAATTTATAAAATTAATTTATATTATATCATATATAATAGAGCAAATTTTAAAAAATTAAATACGCCAGGCCTATGGAATTAGGCTCGGTCTATTTACATAAACAGACATGAATATGAGCCTACTAAATAGGCTAAGCTAGATTTTTTATAAGTTAGGTTGTAAGCTCCTAATAAAAACCTGGTTTACTTTCACTACTAATAAAAAAAGTTGGTGAGACAGAGAAACAGTGAGGGAAAAAAGATTAAAAAATGTATGGAAAAAAATAATACAATTAATTAGGGATAAAATTGATAATACTGCATTTTGTTGTTTGAAGTTAGCGCTTTTAATTTTTAGATAACTCCAAACCGTGTCTTATAAAAAGGATGGGGTTAATTCAAAAATTTGAATCTTTTATGCAGAGAAAAAAGAAAAAGAGGGAGCATACAAAAGGAAGTATGTTGAGTGGAGGCATGATCACTACAAAAACCATGCAAAATTTAATAAAGAAAAAATCGGGTACCTATACATTCTTTTAAAATTTTCAATTTGGCATTTATGTGTTTTTTTTAATTAAATCTTTAATTTTGTCTTATGAAAATCGTTAATACTAACAAAACAAAATCACAATAGCTAATGTTGCTAAAAATGTAAAATGAAATGATTTAATTGAGAGAAAAAAACACATAGGTACCAAATTAAAAATTGAAAGAAAGTATAGATACCTCAATATGGTTTTTCCTTAACTAAGTACATTTTTTTTTAAATATTTGGATTCATAAAAATTGTGAATAAATTTATTAAAATTAGTCATTTGTTTTAAAAACATACACAATTTTTCTTGAAATAAGAAGTCACCAACACTTTAGTGTAATTCGAAATTTTTTAATGAAAAAAAAAATCCTCCATCCGTTGAAGTATATATATTTTTTCAACAATGCATTTTGAAACCTAGAATCTTTTAATAAAAAACGAAACTCAGACTAAAAATATTAAAAATAAATCATTTTATGGGACACATTCATATAAGATTAGAAAAATAAAAAATGTAATTTGAATAAATTTAGGAAAGAATATAAAGTCTATTGAATTAAAAAAAATAATTAAATGGACGAGAAGTTGAATTGTGACTTGTGAGCTGAAAATTGAAATGGCGGGGGATACATTAATGGATATTTTTCACTCGTTGTCAAGGTGGATTGCCTTTGTCAATGACTTCTCACATAATGCTTCCTTTTTATACAACCAATATTTTATCATCATCATCATCATCATCATCATCATCATCATTATTAAGGTTAATAAAATCTTTGATCTCTCAAATTTGTACATATTTTTGTTTTAGTCCCACAAATTTCAAATAATATGTTTTATTTCATTAAGGAGCAAAATGATCTAAATTTTTGTTAAATTATAGGCAAATTTGAAAGATAAAAAATTATATTATTATTATTATTATTATTATTATTAAACTTTTGGCAACGTACATGAATAATATGGGTATATTATGAATACCACTTGCCCATGTGGGCTAATTCAGACACACCACGCACAAACACTCTATATATATATAGAGAGAGAGAGAGAGTGAGTGTCTGCTAGACAAATTGAATTCGAAATACAAAAATATATGAATGCATGTGATGTGAAGGAACAGCTCAGTTGATCGTGTCCTAAAGCATTTTCTTTAATGTCGACAATATGCCATAAAGAACAATTAATTAATATGCCATTGTGTTCTTAAAACTGACTCTGTGTTTAGTTAACATGTGAGATCATTGTCAAGGAAAACACGGGGGGTATTATTATTGGGCATAAAACAATGACATAGTAGTTTAATATATACTCTTTTGATCCTTAATATAAGAGCTATTTAACTAATTTGATTATATTAAAAAAGTTAGGTAAGTTAGTTAATTATAAGAAATGTGACACATTTTTCCTAAAATATCGTAATCATCTTTCTTAATACCACATCTCCCTCTTTTACTTCATTATGGTTGAGGGAGTATCTATAGGGATAATTTAGAAAAAAATTGATAAATATGAGAAATGGGTCTTATATTTAGGATAAAAACAAATTTAATAATTAGGTCCTATATTAAGAATTGGAGGAGTATTATTAGGAGTTCCATTTTTTTCAAATTTTCAATGAGGCTGTCACGTTGAGTAATCCTACTCTGTCATTCACGTTCTTAATGGGAAGAATTATTCATAATTGCTTTCATTCGTGTACGCAATAACAACGATATATAAAATTAATCTCTGAAGATCTGAGGCATCAATCTATAGGTTGAGATACAAGTTGTAGTATCTGTGACTTTAAAAATATATTTCTTCATTAAATTACATTATCAACATAAAAAATTCATAAAAATACTTCAGGTATTAACATCTATATATAATTTGAATATGTGTAATGAATATAGTAAATATGTTAAACTATGCGTAGGGTATGTAAGGATGACCAAACTTTTACAGTTTTTTTTTTTCAAAATAAATAGTTGATTATGAAGGAGCACATTTCAAGCTCATAAATAGCAAGGAGCAGTTTATCTTAATTTAGATCATTTTCAGTGGTGGTGTGCAAAGGTCAGATCAGACTGAGCTACTCGTTAACTTGAGGTCCGATTTGGATACAAGACCTCAAGTGGAATAAGACAACTTATTGTCTGGTGTAGTCCAGAAGAAAGTCGAAGTTGGGTTAGATGAAACTTGGTTGTCTGGATTCGTGGACTGGTTTAGGTAGTCCAGCCTATTTATTAACTAATTTAAATTCACTAAACCAATTCAAAACATATGAACATGAAAAATGAATTAGAAGGGAAACATTGAATTTCGCTACTCATTGTAGCATGTCAACGAGATGTTAATGCTAACCAAAACCCAACACCTTTGTACACTTACACTACAAAAAAACTGACTTTCAACGGCGACAAAATTTTTAGTTTCAGTAGCGAACTTTCAGCGGTGACAAAAAAAGTCGCCGCTGAAAGTCTGTTCTTTTGTAGTGCTAGAAAACCCAAAAATATAGCTAATACTAGGATGGAATAAATGAAATATTACAACAATCAAGGTTTTAAGCTTGATGTGGTTAGACCCAAGATTAATAGAGAGATGCTCACAGCCATTATTAGACTCCATTGAACTCTCATTTTTCTTCGAATGCTCGCAATTATCAAGCAAAAAGGATTACGATAATCAAATAAAGTTCTCTAAAATAATATATCAAATATATTTAGCTCATGAACTTATTGATAAATTGATTATTTAGTTCATGCCACATTAATTTGGGTCCTTTAAACGAAAATAAATTTGACTCATGGATTGATATCACTCTTATACTTTATCATAATAAACAAGACTATTACATTAAAGATGAGGTTGAGTTTTGTTGATATTATTATTTTTATTATCAGTTGCAACAAAACTAAGAGGACTAACCGTTGAATAGTGTGTTTGACAGTTCCAAGGATAGCAAAGTCCACCAACGTTGCAAGGACCATTTTCATATATTCTCCAAACACATAAACGGCACTTGTCTCGTTTCTGTACATATATACTACTTCCGATCCTAATTATAAAAGTCAGTTGATTAATTTGAAGAGATTAAGAAAGTGAGTTGAGTTAGTTATTTAGGACCAAAATAAAAGTCAAACAGAGTCTTATATTAAGGACTAGAGGTAGTATCAAAATAATGAAGCGAAGTTGATGGCCACAAGAAGCTACAGAAAAACAAGGTTCTCCTTATAATTGGATTTGTTGTGAAATTGAACAAATATTGAGCTCTATAGATGATAGTCGCCTCTCCAATATCACTATTCTTATCTTTGCATTGAAGAGTCAAGGCTTGGTGGTGATTGAACTCGTTGATGATTTGCACAGTTATAGTTTTTGTAAAAGGTGGAGAATCGCCCTTACCTTTCAATAATTATTGAAACCCATATGGCTAGGAGCAAAATCAAAGATTTCATATATGGAGCCATCTATCTTGTGTTTCTTTAGAGTTCACACCGTAGATATCTCTTATTATGGGGCAAAGGGTGAGTTGTAATTAGTTTCATCCAATACTCACTTATAGGAGACTTTGTCCACAAAAAAAACAGATAGCTAGGAAGCATTTATTATGTCAATAATGATATTAACTTTGATGGAAAAACCTTTACTATTATTAGTATTTGAGAATGAATGCCTTGAGATTAGAATTGTATTGCATTTAATATACTCCCTCTGATCCTTGTTGTAGGGCATCCTTAACTAATGCTCACATATCAAGAAATAACAGTTAAAGCATTAAATCTGTCCCATATTGATAAATTTTTTCAAGACTACCCTCAACTCAAATAATGTAGATAGATAAACAGATTTTAATGAGCTTTTTAACATTAAACCTTAATTATTAACAAGGGTAAAATTGAAAAGTAGTGATTAATAAGTTGGTTAATATCTTATATTTAGAACTAAAAATTCCTTCTAAACTATGTCCCATAGCATGTAATTTGACTATTTAGTTCATACCACATTAAAATTCAATGCTTTAAAACGAAAACAAATTTGATATACACGACTTTCATTTTATATATATATATATATATATATATATCACAAAAAGGGTTATTACATGGAATACATGATCTTAATTAGTAATCAAACACGAGGTTGATGAGTATTGTTTGCAGCAACACTAAGGGTATGTTTGGCTCAATGAGAGGAAGGGGAGGGGAGGGATTTTAATGGAGGGAAGGGGAGGGGAGGGGAGTGGAAGGATTTTAATATTATCTTGTTTGGATTTATAAAAAAAGAGGGGGAGGGGAGGGGAAAATATTTTAATATGAACAATTTTGCTCTTATTTTATTTAAGGCATGGACATAATTGTCACAACATGACAAAATATAGACATAATGGTTACAACATGACAAAATATAGGCATAATAGTCATAATATGACAAAATATTGCCTTTTCCCTCCACATTCTCTCAATTTTGGAGGGGAGGTTGAGGAGGGGAGGAGAGGGGAAATTTTAAAAAATTTTCCCTCCCCTCCTAAAATTTGTGTGTTGCCAAACAAGGGGAAATGATTAAAATCCCTCCCCTCCCCTCCCCTCCCTCCCAAATCCCTCATACCAAACACACCCTAAGAGGAGCAACCGTGGACTCAAGTGATTGAGGAGGATTCCAAGGATAGCATAGTCCCTGAGATGTGCAAGGACCAGTTTCATATATTATCCAACCACATAAATGGCATTCGTCTCGAGTCTCTACATATATATATCAAAGTAATAACGACGAGTTAGGGATGGCCACCAGAAGCTGCAGAAATACAAGGTGCTCTTGAATGGATCTTCTTTGATATCAGAAGAAAATTCTTCTCCGTGCTTGAGATGGATCTCTCCAAGATCATACACCCTATCTTTGCAATGAAGCGTCAAGTCCCGGTTTTGATACAAGTCGTTGATGATTTGCACTGTTATATCGCCCT
Organism: Neltuma alba; assembly: GCF_004799145.2. Taxonomy (NCBI): domain Eukaryota; kingdom Viridiplantae; phylum Streptophyta; class Magnoliopsida; order Fabales; family Fabaceae; genus Neltuma; species Neltuma alba. Next base: position 6,585 of record NW_021633333.1, on the reverse strand, counting down.
TGCCTGCTTTCAACATTGAAACAACCATGGCAAACAGCAAAAGCAAAGATTTCTTCAAACATGCAGCCATTTCTATATACTCTATCTTTTGTGTTTCTTAAGAATACATACCATATATAGCTAGGCCTCCCTTACCAGTTACTATAGGATCAAATTTGAGTTGGTTTCATAAGCAGCATTTATTATGGCAATAATGACATTAACTTCCCTGGAGAAATCTTTATTATTGACAATCAATGCCTTGAGAGTATAATTGGTATACCGTTCTATCCCTTATTATAAGTCACATGTATCCTAAACCCTCAAACCAAGAAATACATTAAATTAATTAATCATTTTTTTCATATTTATTCTTATTAAAAGTTGATAGAGAGAGAGGGGGGAGGGGATGGATTGTATAGGAAATGAAAAGTTGAGAGAGATTAATTAATTTTTTTATTAAATTAATAGGAGTAAAATTAGAAAAAGATCATTAATTATGCTACAAGTGACTTATATTTTGAAATAAACTTTTGGGGTTACAAGTGACCTATAATAAGGAACAGAGTGGTATATTATTGCATTCATTGTAATCCTTCGGTGTACAATATAAGTCATTTTTTCTAATTCATTAATTGTAAAAAATGATAATTAACTTATTAAATCTGTCCCTATTTGAAATTCGTCTTTTTTTTTTTTTAAACTTTACTTATATTAAACGAAGTTGTGAGGAAGAGAAAAACACAAACAGTTACATTATTTAATTATTAATTACAGAAAAAATTAACAAATAAGCGTTAATTACTTACCAAGTGATTTGTATTTTGTAGCAAGTTATTCTTCTAGAAGCAACTTATATTATGTACCAGAGAGAGTATGTGATTTTTTTTCCCCAAAATATTATATCTGATTTTAATTCCTCAAATTTAGTTGCAAGGTTGACCTCTTTATTCATGCATTATCTAAAAGAAAATAATTCTATCCGGACCTATACGCTATATATTGTCTTCTTATCTTATTTATACATTCATATAATTTTTTTTTCCTCTTCCCTCTATTTAATCGGATCAAAAAATTTCTTCTCTCTACTCAATAAATAGGACTAAGGGAGTATGCACACACAAGGTATTTTCTAGAAAGTATTTGTAGTTTTTTTAATACCACATTAAATTAGGATAGCGACGGAGGATTAAAAAGATAAGTATAATAATATTACTATAGAAATGTTTTGATTAAAAAATGTTAAAAGTGCAGCAATAGTTGAATATAATGATTAATCCATCGAACGATTTGCCACTTCTAAAAATAATAATTCAAAAATTTATAAAATGGTTTACCACAAAGAGGTGTTCAATAAGGTCTGCTCATCTGCGGCATGCACATGGTTTGATCGCCATAATCAAACCGGTTTGACTCGTTCATTCATGTTGAGGCGGTTTTACTTATTTCAATATTTATGTTTCTTTTATTATTCATTAGTTGAGTCTATTTTACTCAATCAGATTAGTGTAAGTGAAAATAGTTAACTTAATACATTATTAAAAAAATAGTTAACTTAATTTGAAAGTGATGCCGCGTTATTATTATTTTATTTGATTACTGGTTATTGATATCGACTAGAAGTCGCCATAGGAAATTCAGAAATTCTCAAATTAAGTATATTTTTCTAAAAATATTAGTAAACAACAAGATAATGACAACTATTGTTATATTTTTATAAATATTAATGATTCAAAGTTTCTCACGAAGGAGAAAATTTTAAATGAAAGATAAGACTATTATAATGAAAAAAAATATTGTACATAATTCAGTGATGAAATTAAATTTTAAAAATTGACAACATATCTTTCATGTTCTTTTAAAACAATAATAAATATATTCTACATATTCCTTCATCTTTAATATGAAACTTATTTAACTAATTTGATTATATGAAAAAAGTTAGATAAGTTAATTAATTATAAAAAATATGATTTTTTTTAAAACACTATAATTATTTTTTTTAATATACTCTCTATTTCCTACTTAATTATGCTTGAAAGAATATTTATATAAATAATTTAAAAAATTGATAAATATAAGAAATAGATCTTACATTTAAAACAAAAAATTAACTCAACAATTAGGTTATATATCAAGGACCGGAGGATTATTAATTTTAATGTCTTGTAATATATTAATTAATTATAAAAATTAGCTGTTATTATTTTTACTAAAAAAATATAAGTGTTTTTTATGTGTCATTTTCTTAAATTTTTTTATGCAGTGATATGAGATCTAGTAATATTATAAGACATATTTGAGCATTGACTATTGATGGCCCTAATTAAAAGCATCTCTTTCAAGTATGTTTTTTTTATATTTAGAAGAATTTAAGTTCACATTTCATATTTAAGAATTTTATAATTCATTCCAATAGACCCAATTCTTTTTTCCCCCTTAATTTTAATATCTATCCAATGAAAGGCTATTTTATTTGGGGTCAAATTAAAAAATCTTTCATCTACCTCAGTCAAACAAAGTAAGGGAGGAAAAAAAAAAAAAAAGGCGACGTACGTGCCTCCCCAACTACTCCCGCGAGAATCGCAAACGCGTTTGGCTCGCTTCTGACGCGCCACGATGCTGCGTTTCTCAGCGTCCCACGCATCGCTTCATTAAAATTTTTTTCAAATAAACAAGGCCGCCTTTTATCTTTTTCATTTTCACTATAATAATAATAATAACTCTGGCCAAAAAATAAGAGTATAATATTAACAATAAAGTAGGCGGCTTTAAATTCTAATTCCAATTGGATAAGAAAGAGACAGCCTCACCAATTCTACTCTCTTTAATCGCCACCATACACGTGTCCCTTCTTTCCTCTCATCTCACACGTGTCTCTACTTCAGCCCCATTCGAAGGGACTAATCCGAAGGCCTTAGTTTACACCAATCACAGCTTTCCGTTTGTCACTCTCTAGATCTTTTCACTTAGATCATGCTTCGTAATCAATCGACCCAATCTCCCAGAAATACCCTTCCTGCAAACCAATTATTACTCTCCTCACCTTCCAAAACTTGCTTCATTTCGGAGTGTATTTGTCTTTTCGACTTATAACCCGGGACCCCAAAGTTATCTTGTGCGAGAAAAAATAAAATAATATTAATAAATATCTTTCTGAATTTTTTTTTAAACAAATACTTAAAAAATTGTTTTCTTCTTCGTGGCCTCCCCCTTTTTTTCAGAGCCTGGTTTCACACGTCTCTTTCTTCTTTCTTCTTTCTTCCTTGATTGCTTCGCTTCGATTCATTGCCTTTGATTGATTGAGAATTGAATTGAATGCCTCTTCTCTGTGCTTGTGACTTAGCCTCTGTGTTGCTTAATTAACCCTTTTGGCCTTCGTTTCCATCCACGTCCACTGCTCACTTGAACCAGATCCACTTCCTCGCTTCGTCTTCTTCGTTTGGAGTTTCTATTTAGCTCGAGAGTTGCATCTCTCTTTTCTTCTGGTTCCGATTCACTGGAACTTTTGAACCTTTTTCTCTTTACCAAAACCCCTCCACATTACAGATCCTTTCATTCTTCGTTGCTCCGATTGAATTGTTCGCCATAGATACAGACTTGTTCAATCTCATCAACAAAACTTATTCCTGACATCGTTGACTGTACAGTCGGTGTTTCTTGGAGTAGTAGAAAAACTTCTGATTTTTTCTTTTCTGCTTAGCCACCAAATCTGGTCTTGGTGGTATTTTTTTTATTTATTTATTTTCAATCGAGCATAGGAATGTTGGGTACTGGAATACAGTTTGGGCATGCCCGCGGAGAGGACCGATTTTATGATGCGGTGAAGGCGCGGCGGTCCTCGCATAGCTTGGAAAGTGATAAGTTCCGTAGAGCGCATAGTGACGTTACCGACCGCGCGTCGTCGTCCATCGCATTTGTTTAAAGAGAGAGCAGTGGATTCAGTAAATGGAGAACCTGAGAGCCGGCTAGGATCTGAAGAGCCCAAGAAGCCTGCTGCTGTGCCATCTGCTACCAAACCCGCGTTGAAGCGATTGAGTAATCTTGAGCGGTTCTTGCTGGCGATCACGCCTTCTGTGCCTGCTCAGTATCCATCTAAGGTCTGTTTGTTCAGTTGCCTTTGTGTATAATCAGTTTGATAATATGGTTTACATTTTCTTTGTTATAATTTGTTGGTTTATCCCTATCAAAGTTGTTGGAACTGGGCGAGTAAATAAAGATAATGCATTTTATTTCTTTTTTAGTAATTTTACTTGGTTTATGGATTCATTAAAACTATTATGTGACTTTTCGCTTTTGTTTGCAACGGATTAATCATTGGGTAATGTATTTGTGTGGTTGTAGTAATGAATAGCTCCTTGCTATACGTTTTAACTGTGAATTGACTTTTGCAGACGGACATTAGAGGTTTTGGAACTTGTGGCGGGGAATTTCAGCCTTATTTTGTTCTTGGCGATTTGTGGGAATCATTCAGGGAGTGGAGTGCTTATGGTGCGGGAGTGCCTCTTGTACTAAATGACAATGATAGTGTCGTTCAATACTATGTTCCTTATCTCTCTGGAATTCAAATATATACTGATATTCCGAAGCACTCTGCTAAATCAAGGTATAAGGCTTGTTTTGATGATTTTAGATGTGAAAGTCTAGGCTGAAACATTGCAACTTGGACGGCACTTGGTGTGAAAATATGCAACGGGATATTTCTAAAAGTTTAGCTAGTCTTTTAAACTTTTTGAAATGGATGAAATTACATGCCTTTTCTTCTTTGCTGTGTTTTGGAAAAATGAAAAATAGCCTGGTGAAGTGGGGAGGTTCAAGTTCACCACTTTAGGGGTTCCTCAATTTCAGAGGATCCCCATCCGTTCTTGTTGTGGTGGTGTCTTTCTCCCCTTCTTTTTTGCAGCACGCTTTCATGCTTTTGGCTGCATATTATCGTCTCCCTGATTCTGACTATCACGAGAACTAAAAGCAGTCCAATTGAATGCTGCAAATGTAGTGTTAACCATACGCCATGCTCCAGTAATTATAAATATCGAATACGCTTTGCTAAACGGGTATTAGAACCATATATCTCCGATGATACTTATGTCTCTTGCTTGATGAGATAGAATGGTTTATTGCTCCCCCTACTTTGCTTTATGCTATATTGGATGCTTGCTTATGGTTAAAATTCTATTTCTTGTCTTCTGATTTGAAGAAACAATTGAGTTTAGTTCTCATACGTATGACGTGTGAGTACAATTGGAAAATGGTGGTAAGCATTGTACTGATTTTGGATCTTTCATTGCAACGTTTGTGGACTTCTTGCTGGATTAGTACAATGCTCAATGCTCAATGTTCAATTTTTGACTTGTTTTTTACCAATCATTTTGATTGCCGGGAATTCGGGTCATGATGGTGATAGTGCTTTATTGTTTGTGTGGGTTAGTGAACTTCAGTAGCATGCTTTCTCTTTCTCAGATGATTTTCATTCATTCAGTTCTCTTGCATATTAATTGTATGATTGTTCCTCTTATAGGCAACTTGGTGAGGACAGTGACAGCGATTTTAGGGACTCAAGCAGTGATGCTAGCAGTGATTATGAACCTGCAAGAGGATTGAAATACACGGGGGAGGACAGGAATCTTCATCTGTCAGAGGAGGTGCACCATAGGATGGGCAGATTGTCCATGAAAGATCACCATACTGTCACTCAAGATGGTTTTTCTAGTGACGATGGAGAATCTGTTAATTCCCAAGGCTGCTTGATTTTTGAGTATCTTGAACGGGACCCTCCTTACAGCCGTGAACCTTTGGCTGATAAGGTTTGTTTGCACTTTCCTCCCCTTCCCTTGCCTTTCTCTGCAGTTTACTGGAACAAAGTTATCATATCTCATCACTGGCCCTTTGTGTAGCCTTTTGATTAGACTGTTTTATGTTGGTACAGATATGGGACCTTGCTTTTCGTTTCCCTGAGCTGAAGACACTCAGAAGTTGTGACATACTCTCTTCAAGCTGGATATCTATAGCCTGGTATGCTCTATTTATACCTATGCTTTTAGCAATCAACTTCAAGAGGCACAAGTGGCTGACCATGTTATGTTTTACTTGCAGGTATCCAATTTATAGGATACCAACCGGACCAACATTGAAGGATCTTGATGCATGCTTTCTGACGTATCATTCTCTTCATACACCCACGGAAGGTAGGGGGATTTTGACTTTATTTCTGTTTAAGCTCTTACGGTGATTGGTCTGTCTATGGCAACCAGTATTGTGTGTTTGTGATAGTTCATTTTCTGTTTAGGGAGAGACTGATTACAGTTTTTTTTTTTTTTTCAGGTTCACAAAGATCACAAGCTCCCATCATGACACGACGTGGTGAAATTGATGGTGGGCTTAAATTATCTTTGCCTGTATTTGGCCTTGCTTCATATAAGTTCAAGGGTTCCCTCTGGATTCCTAATGGTGGAAATGATCGCCAATTAGCTAGCTCTCTACTACAGTTTGCGGACGAATGGTTAAGGCTGCTTCACGTCAGTCACCCAGATTTCCTGTTTTTTCAGCCGTCGATGATCTTGAGGTGGCAGTGGCATTTCAGCCTTCTCCATCTAAGATTTGGTCTTG
>NW_021633332.1:0-82657 GCF_004799145.2 Neltuma alba | reverse complement strand
TTTCTGAGTGAAACTCAAAAGTGTGGACTCTTGAGTGGGTTTATAACCTTATGGGTAGTAAGAGGGAGTGATTGAGCGAATCAATTGCTGTACTACAGCACCAAGAGTCCGTTAATCTTGGAACTTAGTGAAATACTCAGAGGTGTTCTGAGAACTGGACGTAGGTCAAGTGGTTGAGACTGAACCAGTATAAATTCTATGTCTACTCTCTACAGTGAAATCGCTCTAACTTATGCTCTCTGTTTCTGTTTAGTTACTACTGTTTTTTATTCGCAACATTTTTATAGCTCATCCAATTCACTCCCTCTTGGGTGAGACTGCCACTACATTTTAAAAAATAATTTTTATCCTTTTAAACTCATTAGTGGAAAATTTTATATTTAAACCATTGAAATTATATCTAATAAGTGTAGATTTCATTACAATGATAAAAACGATGGTCCAAAATTGATTTTAGGAGGTTGTGGGCTTTTGCCACAATAACCCAAAAAAAAAGGTGGGTTGGTGTATGTTCCCCTCCTCTAGAGCCGGTAATATGGATTGAATCTATAGGTTCAACCCTCTAAAAATGACGGGTTAGGGTTAGCTGAAAGCCAACCCACCACTACGTCAAAAAATATAACCCGCATCGCCATAAGCTCAACCCATGGTGGGTTGGCAACAGGCCAACCCACTTTTTTAAAAAAAAAAAAATAATGAAGGTAAAAGTAAAGTAGACTTCCACTTCAAACTTCATTGCCATTAGAAATAATTAGATAAAGAGGGTTATTCAATGTTGCTCATTGGTTTCATTGGAAAAAAATGTGTGAACTTGTGTATTGTCATATTGGGAAATTAGACAATCATATACTATTTGTATTTAATTGTGTTGCAATTTTTATTTGGATGTTTGTAATATTTTATATCATTTCTAGTGTTTTTATTTTTGATTATGTATAACTGCTAACATTTAAAAAAATTAAAAAAAAACATTCTAGCAAGTTGGTGGGTTAAGGTTGGTTAAAAGCTAACCCGCCAACAAACAGGCATTCTGAAGTCGCACTGAGTAACTTGTAGCCCTCTATGAGCCAACCCGCAACTCATGCGTTGACCCATATTACTAGCCTTACCCTTCCTTATAGAGGAAGGTGTTTGCATTTTTTTTAAAAAAAGAGTTAATATGATTTTTTTGTCTCTTAAATTTGTTATTATTTTGGTTTTGGTTTCGAAAATTTCAAATCATAGGTTTTAATTCCTTGTGTTTCTTTTCGTTTAAACTATTTGTCTCTATAGTTCAAAAAACACTAGGATCATTTTGTCCCTTGAAGGACCATAACATATGATTTGAAATTTGAAAAGTTAAAACTGAAATTTGGACAAATTTAAAGAAGTAAAGATTATATATTAACTCAAAAAAAAAATAGAGAGAAGGATAGATGGAATAAGAAATATAGAACCCTTAAAGTGAAAAATCATGGGAAAATTACGTACAGATCTCAGAAGAGATTTTATTCATCTAAGGTCCCACGAAATGTCAAAATTACTGACAAGTCCCAAGGGACTTTAGAGTAATATATTCTATTTGTAAAATGACGTTACTGCCCCTCACATTCCAAATTCATATTTGCTCTATTATTGCGATTTACAACCTCAATAGTGACTATTAACAACCCAATGAGAAGATGTTAACAACCTAAACAGTATTCGTTAACAACTTACTTTATAGGATCATATAACCTCTACATAAGAGTAAATTATAACCAAATAGCATAATACAACTTTAACACTAAAATGGGAAGCTTTTTGAAATCATTAAGAATTTTAACTAAACCCAATAGGATTATAACAAAATTTAATGCAGAGATCCATTGACAACCTCAACGGTGAGTATTAATAACCTAAGGAGAACTGTTAACAACCTTAGCAGTGTCTGTTAACAACTGACTCTATAGGATAATATAACCTCTAACAACTATATAAGATTAAACTAAATTATAACTAAATAGTGCTAAAGTTAATCTTATATAGTTGTTAGAGGTTATATTATCTTATAAAGTTATTTGTTAACAGACACTGCTAAGGTTGTTAACAGTTCTCCTTAGGTTATTAATACTCACCGTTGAGGTTGTCAATGGATCTCCGCATTAAAATTTTGCTATAATCCTAGTCGATTTAGTTAAAGTTCTTAATGGCTTCGAAAATCTTCCCATTTTAGTGTTAAAGTTGTTGTATTATACTATTTGGTTATAATTTACTCTTATGTGAAGGTTATATGATCTTATAAAGTAAGTTGTTAATAGACACTACTTAGGTTGTTAATATGTTCTCACTAGGTTGTTAATAGTCGCTGCTGAGGTTGTAAATCGTAATGACAAAGCAAATGTGAATTTGGAATATGAGGGGCAGTAATGTCATTTTACAAATAGAATATATTACTCTAAGGTCCCTTGGGACCTGTCAGTAATTTTGACATTTCGTGGGATCTTAGAGAAATAAAATCTCTTTTGTGAGACCTATGTGTAATTTTTCCAAAAATCATTTCTTCCAGTTATGTTTGGTTCAGTGAAGACCCGGGGAGTTTAATGTTGCCTTCGTACCTTTGTTGGAAGGAAAAGGATGAGGAAAAAACAGGTAATAATTAATTTGCCATTATATTCTTGCATATTAGTTTTTTCTATCTTTGGTATTTAATATAAGAGTTAGTTTGATATTTAATTTGGTCCTAAATATAAAAATTTAATTCATTTTGTCTCTCACATTTATTTATTTTTTAAGATAGTTTCTGTAGTAGTTATATATATTAAATGTTTCATCAAATAATAACTTTAGCTAATACAAATGATTAGTAAGAGTATTTTAGAAAAGATAACATCTACTATTTTAAATAACCAACTTAAATTAATTTCTTTAATATATTTAAATTAGTCAATTAGCTCTTATATTAAAAACTAGAGATAGCATTTTTTTAGCATGATATATCATAAAACTCCCCCTTTTTTTCTAACAATTCCACCTCTTTTAATAATAGGCCAAAAGCAAAGAATCTCATTCCAAATTTCAAAAATTATGTAATTTCCTGTTCTTGAGTTAATATGTTGTTCTAATTGTTATCCAAAAAATGTAAAAATTAAGGCGTCAAATTCCTGCCTGCTGCCGTAGGCACCAAGTTTCTCTTAACTAACCATGTGTGAGCACCAATTTAATTGTAGGTGTGCTAACAAAATCATATTTTCCGAAATATTGGCTGGTTTATCAAAAGAAGAATATTATTAGAGATAATATTTTGAAAAAATTTCAGAAAAATAATAATTAAATTTTAAAAACTAAAAAAGGTCACTTAAATTTGACAAATTTCAAATTAGTCATAACGACTAAATTAGGATTTTAAAATGTAAATGAATTTATAATGTTATTTCTTATCACTGGCCACCAGCAGCCAGGGTTGGAGCTTTAATGGGCGGCCAAAGCTAGAGTTCCAGTGATCGGCCGACGGGTTTTAACGACCAGTAACTTTTTGTTTTTTTTTTTGTTTTCCATGCTTTGTCTTCCTTCAAGTTTGTGGTCTTTCCCAATACTCTTTTTTTATTACAAAGCTCATTTGTTTTTATGGTTTGTCTTCCTGCAAGAACTCGAACTATGCACAAACACTTGTTTACCACTTTCTCAACCCACCACCCGTTGCCTGGAAGATGCTTATTAAGGGCTATGCCTCCAGCCATTCCCCTATTCAGTCCATGCGGGTATTCCATGAAGTGCGGAATCGAGAAGTTATACGCACTAGGCATGCGTTCCCCTCCCTTTTCAAGTCCTGCGCTATAGTAGTAGTGCTTGGAGAAGGTAGGCAAGTGCAGGCAGAAGTTGTCAACTGTGGTTTGTATCATGATGTATGTTTACGTTCAAACTTCTGTGATCAATTCTATGATTCTTGTAAGAATATATTGTACGCTAAACAAGTTATATTGGTTGAGATGATAAGCGGTCCTACCCTATAAGAAGGAGAACATAAATTCAAATTATGATAAGCGCACTATTGGAATGGCTTTAACCTCAATAATTCCAACTCAACAGAGATTAGTTTCAAGCCTAAAGTGACTTGAAGATATTCTTAATCATACCAAAAAACAAACAAACAAACAAACAAAAACGAGTGTTGGATGAAATGTCTGAAAGAATGTTGTTTCATGGAATTAGGTTATGGATGCTTGTGTTGAGAACCTTTGTGTAAGAAAATGGGCCAGTCCACCCTTGGTGGATTGGACCCAAGCCCATTTATCATTTGGGACTCCAGTGTAAATAGCAAAACTCTTGGGTCTTTAACTGTAATTTTTTCCTTTTCATATATTTTGTCAAAAGGCGGGAACAGTTGTGCAGAGGAGACGGTTTTTGGGAGTTACATAACTGATAGATAGGGATCAGTTTATGGGAACGTGACTTGCGTTTTTTCTTCTCCCCTTCACCATCAAACTCTCCTCTTAGTCTCTCCAAAAACTCTCCCACCGGTGTAATTTGCTGTGTCTCCCAGATCCGATTCCGTCACCGTGATCGGACCTCCGCGTGGCAACCTGACTTCATTGCAGACTCCAGGTATGCCCAAAAACCTTCACTTTGGTTCAAAGATGGAGTAGGGTATTTTGTGACAATGAGAGATTGTGGGTTTGAATCGAATGAAACGACCAACATGGTTGTCATGCAATGCTCTCTGGATGTGCTAAGTTAGGAAACTTGAGCCTTGGGCGATGGATACATTCCCAAGTGATAGTGAGAGGGATGGTGCTCCCTTGCTCAATTGTATGGCGAACTTTGCGTAATACAGGCACTATCCATGATGTTAATGACCATTCGAGTATAGGGCATAAAGGTGAGGAAGACATTGCTTCCGCTAGAGCCTAGGAGCGAAGAGAATTTTGTTATTGTTGCTAACATGTATGCTGAAGTAGGGATGTGGGACAACGCAGCAAATGCTAGGAAGGCTATGAAAAACTGGGGGCTAAAGAAGATAGCTGGAGAGAGCCGTGTTGAGTTAGGTGGGTCTATGTGTACTTTCTTTGTGGGATACTGGGATATGATTCTTGACCAGAACTGATGATTGTATATCTCTTACTAGATGGATTGAACGTGCATTAGAAGATGGTTAGTTATTTGTAGTAGCTATAACTTTATTTGTTTTTCCCCTTTCATCTCTTGGCTAGTTTTATTTGAAACTCCTGATTTGTTTTTGTTGTGAAATCTATCCATTTAATAAAGTAGGTGTCATGGCATAATGAGGAATGAGATGAATTAGGATAATTTTTTACTGGTTTCTTAAATAATGTAAAACTTTTTCCCCACTCGAATAATTAATATAATGTTAGTTTGTTAACTGCTCATAAAATATCAGTCAAAATCGTGATAGTTAACTTATACTCTTTTGGTTCTATTTATAAGTCATTTTCAACATGTTTCATATAGACCAAGAAAAACCTTAAATTTCATTAACAATTTTCCAATTTTATTCCTATTCAATATATATTATACCCCATGAAAACAAAATTAATACAATAATAAATTAAGGGTAAAATTGTACACTTATATAAAAAAATTTTCTCTCTGTCTTATAAATAGAACAAAAAATTTGTTCTTTTTCTACCCTATAAATAGGACCAAAAGAGTATCATTTTATGAAATCTCTTTATTTAGTTGGCTATTTGAGATTTTTGTGGGGAATATAAAATAAAAGACAGATTGAGAAAATGAGACTTTTCCCAATGAATTTATTTTAAGTTACTTTACATTTGGAATTTGAAATGATTTTGATTCAGATATTTTATACTAAAATTTTTAATTATCATCAGGATAATCAACATATTTTATATTTTATATTTATTTAAATTTCCAAATGGTTGGTATTTATTATTTATTTCACATTTTAAATTGAGAATAAAAATTTCAAAAATTGATATAATAAAATTTTAAATTAAATTGAGATGAACGGGGCCATTTTAAATTTTTTTTAAGGATGAAAAATGAGTTAATAACTAAGGAGATATTACTAATTTTGAATTTTTTTGAATAAATAATATTTAATTATTCGATTAACTATCCATAAATTTTTAGTACATATAATATATTGTTAATCCCACTAACTATCATCAAAATTTAATATTTTCAAATTTTCAAAATTTTCATTTTAACATTCAATTTTAGTAGATTGAATTTCAACTTTGGATAGCTCTCACCTAAATTAATAATCACCTAAATGTAATAAAATTTTTATATTTAACAATCTAATAGCCTAATAAGTAATTAAAATGATTTTCTATAATTTGAGTAAGAAATAAATAAACATGAAAATATTTATGGGGATGATGGTGGGATTATGAAAATATTAGTAATCACATAATTCAAATATTTATGTGGCCATTTTTTAATTGTTTTTGAAATTATGTGAAACTTCATTCACAATTTAATAAATAATGCATTAGCTAAATTTGGAAATATCTTTACTGATTTATTTGGAGAATATATTTTAAAAATTAAAGTTTTGTTTGGGTGGTTAGTTTTCTTGAGTGGATTCAATGAAGCTATTTTTTATTGTTTTTAAAATTACTTAAATACCTATTCACAATTTATTAAATAATATATTTCTACTTTTACACAGTGAAAAAAAGGGACCAAACCGGTCGGTTTAATGGGAAAACTAGTGAACCGGCCAATGTGCCAGTTCAGGGTTAAGTAATGAACAAGGCAAAAACTGAACCGGCATAAACCTGGTCAAACCGGTGTAAATCGGCAAAAACTGGTACAAACCAATGATGAACCAGTTTAGATGATTATTTTACTATTGATCCTATTTTTTCTCATGCAACTTCTAATATTTCAGTTACTATATATTTGAATAAATTTTAATAACGATTTTGGTATTAATGATTATTAATTTTAGTTATCGAGAAATCATAAAGATTAAAATTTTCACTGTTATTATATTTTGTTAATGTTACAATTAAATTATTGTTGTATTTTTGATATTTTGTTACTATTGATTATTAATGTTGTCATATTTTGTTATTTTTAATTCAATTTTATTATTTTAATGTAACCGGTTTGATTCTGATTTGACTTTGATTTGACCTATTAATATTTGAATCACTACCTCAACCAGTTTAGTATTCGGTTCAGTTTTTTGTTCCTTACTTTTATAACTGTATTTTTATGAATTAATTTTATAAATATATTTTAGAAATTAAAGTTTTGTCTGTTGGGTTATTTTTTTCCGGATGGATTTAAAATTTGAGGAAGAAACTTGAAATTTAAAATTCGAAAACTGGTAAAAGTAAAGAATTTAAAATTAAAAAAAACCTTCAATTTATCAACAAACTCTAGCGATTATTTGTTATAGATGCTATTGTTAGGTATGAATATTTTACTTATTATTACATAAATTTAAAGAAAATTAATATTTTAATCCTATAATTTTTAACGAATTTATAATTTAGTTTCACAAGTTTTGAATCGGTTATTACTCGGTGCCTCAACTTTTAATTTTTTTATGTTATTATCTATAAATCATCTTATGAGGTAAAGATTTGTGTCCAACTTACATGACATTGCTCTCTCCTCTCTCCTAAAAATCCTATGCCAGTTCACCTCCTCTTCTGATGCTCCCCAACTTGGCGTCAGCTTTCCCTTCAGCTTTGGCCCCGTTTGGGTGACACCCCAAACCATGGTTTGGGTGATAAGTCACCCAAACACCTACTGGTTTTGGGCAAACCGTGGTTTTGGGTCAAAACCATGGTTTTGACTCCAAAACTATGGTTTTGGAAAAAGCAGAAATTTTTTGCTTTTGGAGAAAAAAGGGAGAGTGTAAGAACCTATATGATATGTATCTTGTTATTTTTTTATAAACATATTTTTTATAAACATATTTTTTATAAACATATTTAATCTTATATTTTATAAATATATATACATATTAATTATATTATCTTATGTATTATTAATTATGTTGGTAAAAAATATATTATTAACAATTTTATTCCTTCAAATTAAAATATATCATAAAATCTATTTTTTCTGTAATTATCATATCAACTTATGTCTTTTTTTTAGTAATTTGTATATATAAAAAGTGCTTCTGATAACAACTATCCAAACACTCTCATTTCTCAGAATCACTTTTTTACAAAATCTATTCTTCACAGAATCTATTCTCCAGAATCACTTTTCCAAACTACGGTTTGGTTTCATCCAAACACACCCTTGTAGGGCGCGGTGACTCCGTTATTGATATGATAAGAAAATAATGCCCAAACTTTTAAAATGAAGGTGGTTTGGCCTTTATAAGTTTTAAAATCTCACTGAAGAATAGCATTTATTTTCATTTACAAATACTTTGGAATATATGTGAGAAATAAGGTGACATACAAGATTAGGTTAGCAAACAGAGGCAGGACATCTGAATGATGGAATTTTCTTTACAGAGAAAACAAGAAAAATATGTAGAAAGCCCAGACCGAAGATAAGAATTTAATAAAATAAAAAATATTTTCTATATATATTTATGATATGTTCTGAATAGTTGGAAAAAATAATATGTTTTAAATAAATTCTTTATTGATTTCATACATAAATATTAAAATAAAAATATCAACAAGTCAACACATAATTAATACAATTTATTAAACAAAGTGAATATCACATGTGTTAATAGTAGGCATTAAAAAAAAAAAGGAGATATGTTCATCTTCTCACTTAGTAAAAAAAATTCCTAAATACTTTTAAATGCAAGTTCATGATTATAACAATCAGGATATCTTTTAAAATAAGAAATATTTTCTATATATATATGATATGTTCTAAATAAATTTATGGACAAATTAATCTCTTAGTTCTTCAACTATTAAGGGAGTGTTTGGATAAAACCAAACTATGATTTGGAGAATAACTTTTGAGGAAAAAAAAGGTTATTTTTTAGAATAGATTTTGTGAAAAAGTGATTCTGATAAAGTGAGAGTATTTGAATAGTTGTGGTCAGAAGCACTTTTTATATATAGAAATTACTAAAAAAGACATAAGTTTATATGATAATTACATAAAAGATATATTTTATAATATATGTTTATTTGAAGTAATAAATTTGTTAATACTATATATTTTGCCAACATAATAAATAATATATAAATAATATAAATAATAAATAATTAATGTGTATATGTATTGATAAAATAATTAAATATGTTTTTAGAAAAAAGATTTTCAAAAATAACGACTACGACGGAATGGGAGAACAACCGAAGCTTGTGATAATTGTCATGAGTGTTTTTGTCAAATATACCGTTGGTAGCTTCTGACAAGAATAATTATTACTCCAACAACTAATATTTCACTTCCAAAAGCAAAAAATTCTAGCTTTTTTACAAACCAAGATTTCAGTAGGAAAACCTTGGTTTTGACTCAAACCAAGGTTTTGGGAGGGAAAAAAAGTGTTTGGATGTCAGTTGGCCCAAACCATGGTTTGACACTTAAAATCACTTTTCTCCAGATCGCCAAACACCCTCTACCACCATTATAATTTAAAATTTTAACTATAACTCAGTAACTTGATCCCTCAATGTTTCATTCGCCTATAACTGACTAGCTTTTTTATCCAGACACGACAAACAGTAAAAATATTTACTCAGATGCTATAAGATTAAAAATATTTACTCAGATACTACACTTGAAATTGTTCAGATAGTGAACGAGTTTAAATTTTTACAGAAGTTGTTCAGGCCAAAAACGACTTCAATGGGACCCACATGCAAAATATGAAAGTTGTTCTTGGTCTGAACAACTTCAGTGGGACCCACATCACAAAATGGAAGTTGTTTTTGGTCTGAACAACTTCAGTGGGACCCACTATTTGTCTTACACTCCATGCGTTTTCAGCTTTCATATTTTGACCATACTATTTCTGCCTTTAATTTGCGTGTAGCTTTCATATTTTGACCAGACTATTTCTGCCTTTTCCAGCCACACGCAAAGTGTTTCTTCCTTCCCCAAATATTCCCATCAATATAGAGTAGTCATTCAATGTCTCTCACGTGTGAATACTTTGTTTTTGCATGTGAGTGTATAGTATGAATTCTATTTATATAAGGTATTCGCCATTCCCACTCATCAGAAGGCTTCTCTTCACTTCTCACATTCTTCTTTCTCTATGTGTAAGGCATTCCGTGAAGTAGGTAAATACGTTTTATCTCAACTTCAATTCTTCATACAATTCAATTCTTCTTTCTCTATATATAAGGCATTTCGCGTGAAGAATTGAATTTTATCTGCAGGTCCTTCAGTTCTTCTTTCTCTTTCCACAATTTCACGTGAAGTTGGTGGTGTGTGTGGCCTTGCAAATATTGCATACGTTTTATCTCAACTTGAGGCTTAATTTTTCTTCTGATTAAGGTACATTCTCTTGATTAATTTTTTTTTTAAAATTTTGATATGTATTTTGCTAAATGATGGATAAGAATTTTATATTTAGTCATTTTTACATGTTGAGTTTGTTTTAATTAAAAAAATGTAGACATATAATTAATTGTCATATAAAATAAATTACAGTTTACTTTTTTATAATCTGATTAAATATATATCTTTTTTTTAGTAGATAGTGTTTGAGTAAATATGTAGTCAGATTAAATATGTATTTAGTTAGATAATATTTGGTTGTGAGCATGGTAATCAAACTTCTCCTATGCCAGTCAATACGTCATGAAAAATACTTGAATATTTAAAGAAAAATTGATGGAATAATATTCCCCACTCATAAAATTTTAATATACAATGATAAAATTATTTTTGTTAAAATTACGTAAATTTATATCAAAGCATGCGTAGAAGACAGTTAAATTATTTAACTATAAAAACCTTTAAAATATTGAAAATCCAAATCAGTGGTCCAAGTTATAATTTTTATTAAATTTATAATTATTTTATTATTTGATTATGCATAGTGACTTCATGTATGAATTTCATAAATTCGAGTTTACATACCTGTCACGAGTTTACTTAAACTCGTGAGTTTGACAACCCTGGTTGTGAGCTTAGTCTAGTCTTGTATCTAGCCAATGAAAGCTAGCACTAAATGGTGTCAAAATTTTCTAATAAAAAGAGTACTGATGGTGGGGTTAATAATAATGAAAGAAAGGAGTTTTTTTTTTTTGGAAAAATTAGAGAGGAGGACCTAGAGAAAGCAATATTTATTAAAGAGGATCTTAAAAATTATAATTATTTAGGCAGACCAAATAATAAACTATAAATTTAAAAAAATCACTCAACAGTAATAGCTAATTGTTTCGTCATATTAAGTAATTATAATTTTTAAATAACTAGTGTGAAATAGTTATTAACATTTATTTTTGTTTTCAATCATAAGGATTTTTTTTGGGGTCACTTAAACGGTACCTAATATAAAATTACACAAGTACATTTATTATAAGCTTATTATTATTTAATGTAAATTTACCTTTATGTGTTAACTAAAGTATATATCTCATCAAAAGCATTTATTCGCAATATAGAAATTAGAGGTTGAAAGGAATATAATTATTCTTTAATAATATAGATAAATTAAAATTGAACATTTGAAGTATGAAGTTGGGACCAGGAGAAAAATGAAGCAGAGGCAATTTTTTTGAATAAGAAATATTTTCAAATCAATTTATTTAATCAAATATTTATCTAATTTAGTCATTAAAAATATCCAATAATGGAACATAAGTTAGAAAAAAATTTAGGAATGTAGTTGTGGGAGAATTTAATGTTTTTAAATATATTTAATCCTTCTAAATATTTATAGTTTTTAAGATCCTTTTTGATAATAAAACAGAAGTAATGATTTTAGCTAATTTTTTAATAATATTTAATTATAATTTTTTTTGAATAAAATGGAATGAATAGAAAATTATTTATTTAATATATTTGAAATATGTAATTTATATTATTAATTTTATATTGATATATTAGAATTTATAATAAAATTTTAATATGTAACGTTTATTTTTAATTGAAATTAATTTTTAAGTTATTCTAAATATTTTTTATGATTGATGTTCCACAGTCGTTGTTGATTAAAAGATATTACAGGTTACTATCTTACTTAAAAATGTAAATAAGTTTCTTAATAAATAGCCTAATTTTTGTAACTATAAATAAATGATTATTCTACTACTTTATTTTAAAAAATATATACATAATTGAATTAAAAAATAATGATATTATGGAGTTAATTTAGTTTTACAATTCATTTTTGTTTAATTAATAATTATACTGTATTATTTAGGAAGCAGAATGGATCATAGAAAAGAGTTTGTGTGTATATTTGCAAATGGACGAATTTTTAATGGCCCGGTCGGTGCAACATTTGAGTGTGATAGAGCGAAAGTAGTGAAAGTTGATCCAAATATTACATTGGATAGATTGAAGGAAGTTATTGGACGAAAACTACAACTTCCTCCCAATGAAATTGTGACAAATCTAGTGTACAGATATCCTACGTGCATAAATCCACCACAATACCAAGCATGCAATCTAGAAGATGATTCGGATGTACAACAAATGTGGCAAGTGAACCGTCGATTCTCAACTCAGTTAACATGTGCAGAGTTGTATGCCAATATAGGTGACTTGGAAGATGTTGGTCATATTGAATCACAACTAATGGACAAAAATGCTGGAAATACTCTTCCATCAAGTAGCAATCAGCTGAACATTATAGAAGAAGAATCCATGTTTAGCGATCAGATGGAAAATCTTCACCCATTTGAACTTCCCCAAGATGGTATCAACAATGGGTCATCTTGCTCTGTTCCTCAAATGGAAGATACTATGGATGAATTTGAGGACGAAGATCAATATGATTCTTATTTAAATATTGGTGATGGGAATGATCATGATGACAATGATGAGCATGACGAGATCAACCAGGATAATGAGCTAGCATCTGCTTTCTTCTCGCATATTAATGTTGAGTCAGCTATGGCTCCTGAGTTCAGTGAATTAGAAGAAATTCCACCTTTCAGTCAAAATGAAGAGTTACATATCGGAAAGATGTTTAGCAATGTTCGTGTTTTGAGACGTGCGGTCAAGTTATACTCTGTTCGAGTTCATCACACATTCAAGGTCTATTATTCATGTAACAAGTATGAAGAATATCGATGCATTAACTATGGTGAAAGCTGCAATTGGAGAGTAAGAGCTTGTAAGAAGGAAAACAGAAACTTTTGGCAAATTACAAAATATGGGGGGCCCCACACATGCTTAAGCACATCACTAACTCAAGACCATCCAAAGTTAGATGCTGATGTTATATCATCTTGTATCATAGCAATGGTAACTGATAAGCCAAATGTGAAAGTATCTCAAATTATAGAGAGGATGCAATCCATGTTTGGTTATATAGTGTCATATAAGAAGGCTTGGAATGCAAAACAATTAGCCATTGCCGTTGCTTTCGGGAATTGGGAGATCTCATATTCCTTACTCCCAAGGTGGTTGGCCGCAGTACAACACTTCATGCCTGGATCATACGTACAATTTTCAAATAAACAGTGCTCTCAAGTCAATGCGAATGGGGAACCAGTTGAAATGTTTCGTGTGTTTTGGGCATTCAAGCCATGCATTGATGCCTTTCCACATTTGAAGCCCATTATACAAGTTGATGGAACATTTTTATATGGAAAGTATAAGGGCACGTTACTAATGGCTATATCACAAGATGGTGACAGAAATGTTGTGCCGCTTGCATTTGCGGTAGTTGAAGGGGAGACAAGATCAGCTTGGACATGGTTCTTATACCATGTGCGTCATTGTATTGTAAAAGATAGAATAGAAATTTGTTTAATTTCAGACAGACATCGTTCAATTTTGGCTGCAGTTTCTGATCCTCAACATGGATGGCAGCCACCACATGCACATCATGTTTTTTGTCTACGTCATGTGGCCTCTAATCTTCACAAAGCACATGGAACAAATTGGCTAAAAGAGAAATTTATAAATATTGGTGAGATTTCTTGTGTTTTTTAATGATACAATAACTTTATAATTTTATGATTATTTTTAACAAGTTAATAATTACTTGTAGGGTATGCGTATGAATGTCATGTTGTTGACCAACAATTAGCAGAGATAGTATTGCAACATGCATCTGCTGCTAGATGGATTGGAGCCATCCCCAAAGAAAAATGGTCACGTGCATATGACGTTGAAGGTCGACGTTATGGACACATGACAACTAACCTTGCAGAGTGCATGAATGGTGTATTCAAAGGTGTTGAAGTCTACCCATAACTGGTTTAGTTAAAGCGACCATGTATAGAGTTAACAACTATTTTGTAAAGCGTGTCCAACAAGTTCATGCGCAAATTGCAGCTGGTCAAGTGTTTTTTGAGACACTAACAAAGAAGTTAGACATAGTAACACAAGGTGCATCTGGATGTGTTGTTCGAGAGTTTGATAGAATATCAACATCATTTGAGGTTATGGAGCCATACAATATTCAACTTCGTCAATTTCGTCGTTGTTGCAAGGTTAACTTGATTGATAGAAAATGTGATTGTGGAGAATTTCAAGCAGAAAAGTTTCCATGTATGCATGCTGTTGCAGCTTGCTCACAAGTAGGCATTAACCATTTGCAATATGTTGATCTGTTTTTAGGTTAGAAACCATGCAAATGGCTTACAGTAACAACTTTCATCCAATAGGAGATGAGACTTACTGGCCGCAAATTGATTGCCCTACTCTAATACCTGATCCATCAATGATTAGAGATAAAGGCCGTCCTCGTTCAAGTCGCATACGTAATGAGATGGATTGGACCACACCCAACCCACCCAACAAATGTGGATTATGTAGACAAATTGGTCATAATCGCTCTACTTGTCCTCAAAGTGTGGCATCCAGACAATAAATTATGTATTTTGCTTATGTAAAAAGAAAATTATACATATGAAGATGAAATGTAAATGGTTTTTGTAATTTTTTATATTATGTGAATATTTATTTGTTATGTTGTGTTTAGATATTTGAAAATGGCACAATATCCAGAAGAAGTCATTAACCCTGGTCCAGAGGATAACTCACTTCTGTACTTACAAACTCAACATATTTCGCAACAAGTTTGGAATGAAAATGTAAGTAATCTCTCTTAACTACTACTTATTAATTCTATGCTTTAATACTAACTTTTTTTAAAAATTTTCTCTATAGGTTTCTCGAATCCTACACACTAGACGAGTCATGCATGCTAATCGAATGATTGAGCCACCCAATCAGATACTTGAATATCTTAGATTAGCTGGATTTTATGGTGTTGCGAGGGTAGGGCAATTTGATTACGACCGGAGTTTGGTCTCAGCCCTTGTTGAGAGGTGGCGTCCTGAGACTCACACATTTCATACTACACGTGGAGAGTGCACGATAACATTAGAAGATGTTGTTATACAGTTAGGCCTTCCTTGTGTAGGAATGCCTGTCATTGGGAAAACTGACTTTAATTGGCAAGATGTTTGTGAATGGCTTCTAGGGGTTAGACCACCTGCAGATAGAATACTTGGACAACGACTACTTATGAATTGGTTGGAAGAGCACTTTAATCACTTACCTGATGATGCAGACGATGTACAAGTTCAACAATTCACTCGTGCATATATTCTCAGGTTGATTGGAGGATATCTCATGCCAAATAGATCGTGTACTAGGGTGTATTTGATGTACCTTCCACTACTTTATAATCTAGAAGAAGTTGGAAATTTTAGTGGGGTTTCAGCAGTTTTAGCTCACCTGTATAGAGAATTATGTAATGCTACTAATCCAACTGAAGATGGGATTGGAGGGTGCTTATCATTATTACATTTATGGGCATGGGATCGTTTTCCTACGCTAGCATCACAACAACCTGTATCTCCAGATCCACAGTCTAATATCTACCCTCTCTTACCTCCTTTGGGTTTCAGGTATGCCAAAATCACACAACAAATATTTCATATGTACTTATTATTGAAATTTTACAAATTTTAACACTACTTTTTTGGGTTGTTGATAATGCTAGATGGAAAAATGTAGGACAAAATCCTCGTCCAAGTGTCACATCCTTACGCCAATATAGGAGTCTTCTTGATAGAATGACCGATGATGACATAATTTGGCAGCCATATGAATCTTCTGAAGTGCGCCAATTGATTCCAGAATACTGCTTGGCAACACCTGAAATTTGGCTTGCTTCAGTTCCTCTAATATGTTTTCATATTATAGAATGGCATCACCCTGATCGTGTACTAAGGCAATTCGGTCGTCAACAACCTATTCCTGTCATGCCTGTTCATTTAGGAAATTACCATACAATACAACTACGTGGCAGAATAAGCACAAATTGGACTGAAGAATACTCAAACTTCATTGAAGCATGGAATAGATGGCCACATGATGTTGTTGATGCTCCTCTGGCACTTGGTGAACTTGATCGAACATCTGAGTACATGCAATGGTATTGGAGACATACAAGACGATGGATCCAACGTGCTAGTGGTGATACTGGCTATGTGGTAAGGTTTTTTTTTAGTTTTTTCTATCAATATCATCATTTTCTTTTATATGAAATTTTTTTCAAACCTAATGTTTTATTTATTTCAGGCTGACATAGCAGAACAGTTATATAGGCTAACAATTAATTCTCGTTCAACATGCTCTGATTGCATTGATTATCGAGAAAGAGTTGCTCGAGACCAGCGTAACATCTTACTTGCAGTTAGAGAACAACGGTTTAATATGAATTCTCAACCAGCTCCACCACCAGTTGAGCTATCCCGTCCACAAATTCCTCGAGATAGACCAAGCAAACGGCGAGGCGGTTACTTGTCTACTCAGCCACCAATTGTAAATGAAAATTTAAGTGAACAAGAGCCTCAAAATTTTAGTCATTTTGATAACATACCAGTCTCATCAAGCCCTATCACCTCTTCCAATCCAACTCATTTTTACCCTCATCACATGCCATCATCATCAACATTATCCCATTCTGACTCACCCAATCCTCCTCAATTTCAGTTATTCATGTCCTTATTTGATGATCCTGCATTATTTATCGATCAATATAACACTTCTTCTTTTGAGCAAGGTGGTCCATCAAATGAAGCATTTGTCACCCCTCGACAATCAATTTCTTTAGCCGAATCACCTTGGTTTGATTTAAATACGTCAACTACGCAGACAAATGAGACATTAGATCAAACTCAAGAAGTAAATATACAACAACGGCCACAGCGTGCGCGGAGGAGACCAAGATGTGGCACGGGGAGTCATTATTTGTGAGGTAAATTAATTCTTATTTTTGTTCATGTCAATTTAATTGTTATTTGTTCTTAATTTTATAACATTTAATCATTACTTATTTTCTTTAATCACTTTTTAATTAATATAATATTAATTATTACTATTATCATTATATAATTATTAACTCATTATTCTAATGATATGACCATTATTAACATCCCTGTAGGAATATTTATGTGGTGAGAGATTGTGAAGAAGTTGTTAGATGCTGGTGAAATTTAAAAGTTGTTCACACCAAGATGAATTTCAGCTAGACGGAAGACAAGGTTTATTGGAGGAATTGCTCTTATAGAGATGAATTTTAAACGTTGTTCAAGCCAAGATGAAGTTCAGCTGCATGGGAACCAATGTTTATTGAAGAAATTGCTCTTATTAAGATGAACTTTTAAAGTTGTTTAAGCTAAGAACAACTTTGAGTGTAGTATTTGGGGAAATAATTCCCACTATGTAGTATTTGAAGAATTTTTTTCCCTTGTTTGCAGCGTTTTGCTAAAAATTCCCTAAGTAACACAAAGCTGAGTTTGATTGCAAAACCCAAAACATGCAAAACAAAAGCCCCTTTCACTCTGTTAAGTGAGGAGAAGGCTTATGATGAGTGGGAATACATTATTAGCTTTCGACTAGAAACTAAGGATCAAATAAAATGTGAATCTGACGGATTTTTTTCTAAAAATTCTTGGAGGAGATTATCATATTTCTACAATTCAATTAGATGTGAAATCTAGAAATTTCCTCAATATACTATTTATTTTTAATAAATCTATATTAATATCTAATAATTATTAATTAAATAGAATTAATTAAATATAAATAATATTAAATAAATTATAATATTCTATTTATAATTTTAGAATTTTAGTTATAATTTTGGAATAATTAAATAAAAAGAATGCCGAATGCCTTATATAAGTAGAATTCATACTATACACTCACATGCAAAAATAAAGTACTCACGCATGAGAGACAAGGAATGACTACTCTATATTGATGGGAATATTTGGGGAAGGAAGGAACACTTTGCGTGGGGCTGGAAAAGGCAGAAATAGTCTGGTCAAAATATGAAAGCTGAAAACGCATGGAGTGTAAGACAAATAGTAGGTCCCATTGAAGTTGTTCAGACCAAGAACAACTTCCATTTTGTGATGTGGGTCCCACTGAAGTTGTTCAGACCAAGAAAAACTTTCATATTTTGGATGTGGGTCCCACTGAAGTCGTTTTTTGCCTGAACAACTTCTGTACAAATTTAAACTCATTCACTGTTTGAACAATTTCAAATGTAGTATCTGAGTAAATATTTTTGATCTTATAGCATCTGAGTAAATATTTTTACTGTTTGTCGTGTCTGGATAAAAAAGCCATAACTGACTCTTTAGCTTTCAGTTCTTGTATTGCTCTCGGAACGTGTTTCTGCAAAGGTGGTCGCATCACTGGTTTTCTATGGTCATGATACCATCTTTCCAACTCCGGAGTCTCGCTCTTGTTGCTGGATCATCATTCTTCGGGGTTCTCAGGGCCTATATGATCGTTTGAGATGGTTTGCCAGTGACCTTCGTGCATCCTCTGCTCGTGTTTGCCTCCTACCTTGGCGTATTATGGTCCGAGTTATATGCTATCCCAAGCTCTTCTCAGTCTCTTTCTAGTATTTTTATTTTCCTCCTTCGTTTTAGTTTTGAGGTGGGCTCCCATGCTTTTACGAGATTTTGCTATATAAAGGGGTCCATAAGTTTGTGTCCGTTTACTTAGTTTTAATAAATTATCTTTTTATTTAAAAAAGGTCTTTTGTTATTTCAAGTAGATTTATAATTAAATAATATTAACTGTTAATATTTTAAAAATAAAACACATAATCATATGTGATTGGAGAATTTGACATAATAAATATAAACAACTTGATATATGTAATCCATCATCAATTTCATATTATTAATTATGTCAAATCCGATGAGTAGGTAATGCTCATTCCCAAAGGGCAACATTTGGGGGATGGGCCATGTAACCTTTTTTTTAATAAAAAAGTATTTTTTAATTAATTTTTTATTTGACTTAAGTTGGTCTAATAGTTATTTTTTTAATAGTAATCAATATCCTAAATTACTTAATTTTTCTTCCTCCGCCGTCTTAAATTGTTTTTCAGTACTATTCAATATTATAAACTAATTTTTTATATATCCTATGCTCTCACACTGGGGGTGTTTAGAAGCACTCCAAAGTGCTTCTTAGAAGTATTTTTCCGTAAAATGAGACAATCTCCTCCACATATTTATTTTGTATACCGTAAAAGCATTTTTAAAATCATAATTTTGATTCTATCCAAACACCCTCTCAATCACATTTTTCAACCACACCAAATTTCCAAGGTTTGGGCTTCTATGACCGCAAATTCTCGCCGCTCCCCATCGGAATCTGTTGAATCCAGTGTCGAAGGCCGAGATTTTGTGTGCATAGGCAATCCTTCCGTCATAAACATATCTAACAGCGCAAAGAAGCTGATGCGTAATTGCAATTTGTTTTTTTTGGGACTCCGATGTGCAATTGCAATAAAGTTAAAATATTAGATTTAAAAGAAACGGTTACTAGCCGTTAGTCATTTAGGATAGAGTTTCTGTTGTATTTCTGTCAAGTTAGTTAGAATAGAATGATAGGTAGGCCTATGGTATTATAAATAGACTACAAGGATATCCTATTGTACGTTATTGATTACTGGTCCTAATTATAAGAGCCAGTTGATTAATTTGAAGAGATTAAGAAAGTAAGTTGGGTTAGTTATTTGTCCTAAATAGGTACTCTTCCGGTCCTTATTATAAGACCCAATTTGACTTTTTATTTGGTCCTAATTATAAGACCCAATCCATTTTCTCTCTTATATTTATGTATTTTTTTTAAGATAATCCTTTTAATAATGATAGTTTTAGCTAATATACTTAATTAGCAAGGATATTTTAGGAATGACAACACTTATTTATTATAAATAACCAACTTAACTTACTTCCTTAATCTCCTCAAATAAGTCAATTGGGTCTTATAATTAGGACCGGAGGATTATTGTTTTTTTTTAAATATCCTTACTAATTAAGTGTATTGACTAAAACTATCATTGTTAGAAGGGTTATTTTGGGAAAAAATGTATAAATTGAGAGACAAAGTGGATGAGGGTCTTATATTTAGGACTAAAATAAAAGTCAAACATGGTCTTATATTAAGGACCAGAAATAGTACCTTATAAGGAAGTGCATTATTCAGTCTTCTCTCTGTTTTCCTCTGTTCCCCCTCTTGTTCTTCTACTCTCCCTAATCTGTCATGTTCTTCTTTGTTCTTTCTGATTCCCTTTCTCTAATTTCTACCTTCTCTTCTTCCCAAACCTTCCCATTTTATTCTCTTTTCTTACGCGAATACGTCAGAAGCTTGGTTAAGCCCCCTCGTTGTAGTTGGTTTGGGACTGAAATGTAAATTTTGTAATTTGGTGTTACAGATGGTAAAATGGGAACCGCGAGTGATTGCCATCTATTCTGAACTATTTGAACTTGTTTATATAGGAATCTGTTATTATTTTAAAAAAAAGTGCTGTTTATTTCATATATGCTTTTGTTTTCCCCTTAAATCTCCAACAGATTGCTGATAAATTTGATGATTTTTCTGGTGTGAGGCAAATGAAGAAGCAATCAAGTATGGTGGGAGCGTGATGAGGATGCATGCTGTAAAGTAAATCTACCTCGACTCACTGTTATTACGGCAAAAAATTCTTATTTATTTAATCGACCTTTTGTATCCATGTACTGCATTTGCCTGTGTTGTTTGTATTAATCTACTTTTACTATATCTTTCTACGCAAGAGCTGATTACAATGTGCATAAATGAATAAATTTCTTTATCCTTCTTATTTATCTTTTCTTAATCATGAGGTTCCAGTGTCCTAAGGATCTGCTATTTACTAAGAATTAAATAATGCTATCAAAATAAAAAAGAGAGAGATCCGTCTTAGTGAATAGGGATGGGAAAGGATTTTTGTTCCTGTCCCGTCCCGTCTTTCCCCCCCTTTTTTTAAAAAAAATTATAATTTTTTGTATGAATTTTTTTATATTCTAATGCTTATTTCTTATTGGGTTTAAAAAGATAAAAACATTATAAAAAAATATTATGTAACAGCTTAATTATAAAAATGTAAAAACAATACTGTAAAAAAAATACCGTAAAAGAAACACTATATAATGGCTTTATGAATTATTTCATTGAGGAAGGAGATTTTGTTGAGATAACATTACAACTTAAGAGCTAAAAATACTATAAAAATAATAATTATTGTTAATAAGTAAATTGAATAATCAAATAATAATTATTAATAAATATTTTTTTAAAAATACCCCAGGACGGGACGGAATGGGACGACTTTGTCTCGTACTTGTCCCGTCCCAAAATTTTTTCTGTCATATCCTATCTCGAACTCATCAGGATCAGGATGAGACGATTAAAACGGGAGAAATTGAATACCCCTATTTGTTAGTACAAAAATGCTACGGGAAAGATTGATAAATACCAAATAACATAACTTGTTAAGTGACTGTTTTGAACTGTTTTATGACAGAATGATGAGCAATCTTCATAAAAAATAGAGCCTACTTGGAGCACATAAGTTGAGAAGACATCAGAATCCCAGAAAGAACAAAATGATAAGCTTGCATGACCAAAAAGAGAGCAGCTCATCATAAGCTATATGCTGCAGAAATGAGCTAGATAACATAAGCTGAAATGGAGAATTTATGCAAGAGGATCTTCATGAAAGAGGATCTAAAAATATCCTTGAACCTGTTTTTGTAACATAGTGCCAACAGAATGTGGCAAGAGTCTTAAAATTGTCATCGTCTATTTTGATATAAGACAACTCTATGTTAAAAAAAAAATTAATAAAAGTGACTGATTTTTTTTCTCTGATTAATGATTATCATTATTCTTTACAGTTACTATCATTATATATTTGGCTAAAATCTAATGCTTCAAGCAAAGGATGTCACAATCAAGTGATGCCTACAATTAAAAAATAAATAGAATGTCTCAGTGTATACATGTTTTAGATAAAGAAACTAGTTTGATTCATGTTGAAGGCAAATTTGTAGTCATGGTAAAGACCTCTTGCAAAATTGGAATGTATATAACCAGTATAAATTGATTATAAAATGATTGACTATTTACTGCACTTTTATTATCTTTTTTTTTGGATAAAAAAACAATTTTATTAAAATCTAGATAAAACAATACATTAAAAAAGGTTCAACAAGTAACATACAATGGGGGGGCAGAAATGATTTCTTCTAAAATATTATCTAAACTTCGATCCACACAACTATTTTCTTTATTTCATTTTAATAACAAATGAATTTTCTTACAAATAGTTAGAATGAAATTAACAATGCATTTAGACCTTTGCGGCCAGTGAATGAAAACCCGTGTTGGAATTGTGTGTTGCGTCTATATACACAGAAACAAAAACAAAATCATGGCTAATTACTGGATCCAACATAAATTGATTCTTCGGCCAAAAAAAAAAAACATAAATTGATTCATTTTACCACTGTTATTAAATGGACGATCGAGATTGAGTGAGAAAATGGACGGATAAGATTGATTATTTGAAATGACGTCGTTTAGGGTAGTAGCAGCTTTCCTTCTGCTAACTCTTGGATGGGTTTGTGCACATCCCTTCGTCAATCGCAGCTGCCTCTGTGTATAACTTATGTACGTCTCGCCTGATGAGAATGCCCTTTGGGTTATTGTGCGTTTAGTTTTTGGATTTGTACAGGGGCGATTATTTCTTCTGAATCAGATTGCCAGTTCCTTAGACCAATGATAAATATTTTCTGAAAGTTGCTTTTAGAAAGCCTATGCATGATTCGACTCTCTCCAAAGCTCCCGAACCCCAACTCAAACTTCCTCTCTAAGAAGCACCAATGTCTCTCTCTACTGAACCTATGTGCTTCCACTAAACAACTCTCTCAAATTCAAGCTCAATTACAAGTTTCTGGTCTTTCCCAAGATCCTTTTTTGCTTAGAAAGCTCGTTTATTTTTATGCTTTGTCTTCCTTCAAAAACTTGAACTATGCACGAATACTTGTTTACTACTCTCCCAACCCACCACCCGTTGCCTGGAACATGCTCCTTAGGGGCTATGCCTCCAGCCATTCCCCTATTGAATCCATTTGGGTATTCCGTGAAATGCGGAATCGAGGAGTTACACGCACTAAGCTTACATTCCCGTTCCTCTTCAAGTCATGCGCTATGGTAGTAGCACTTGGAGAAGGAAGGCAAGTGCAGGCAGAAGTTGTCAAGTGTGGTTTGGATTCTGATGTTTACGTTCAAAATACTTTAATCAATTTCTATGCTTCTTGTAAGAAAATACTGGACGCTAAACAAGTATTTGATGAAATGTCTGAGAGAACTGTTGTTTCATGGAATTCAGTTATAGATGCTTGCGTTGAGAACCTTTGGTTCAAAGATGGAGTTGGGTATTTTGTGACAATGAGAGATTTTGGGTTTGAACCGGATGAAACCACCATGGTTGTCATGCTTTCTGCGTGTGCTGAGTTAGGAAACTTGAGCCTTGGGCGATGGGTACATTCCCAAGTAATAGTGAGAGGCATGGCGCTCAATTGTCAGTTAGGTACTGCTCTTGTTGACATGTATGCAAAGTCTGGAGCTGTAGGTTATGCTAAATTTGTATTCCATAGAATGGAAGAGAGAAATGTGTGGACATGGAGTGCAATGATTCTTGGACTAGCCCTACACGGGTTTGCCAAGGAAGCCCTTGCACTTTTCCCCAAAATAAATGACTATCCTACCATAACTCCAAATTATGTAACTTATCTTGGGGTTCTATGTGCTTGTAGTCATGCTGGGATGGTAAACGAAGGGTACCAATACTTCCGGGATATGGAACAAGTTCATGGGATCAAACCCATGATGATCCATTACGGAGCCATGGTTGATATCTTGTGTCGTGCTGGGTATCTCAAAGAAGCTTACGACTTCATACAGGGGATGCCTATTGTGCCAGATGCAATTGTATGGCGAACCTTGCTTAGTGCATGCACCATTCATGACGTTAATGACCATACTGGTATAGGGCATAAGGTGAGGAAGAGGTTGCTTCAGCTGGAGCCTAGGAGGGGAGGGAATTTTGTTATTGTTGCAAACATGTATGCTGAAATAGGGATGTGGGAGAACGCAGCAAATGCTAGGAAGGCTATGAAAGATAGGGGGCTAAAGAAGATGGCCGGAGAGAGTTGTATTGAGTTAGGTGGGTCCATGTATACTTTCTTCTCAGGATATGATTCTCGACCAGAATTGATGATTGTTTATCTCTTATTAGATGGATTGATTCTGCATTTAAAGATGGTTAATTATTTGTAGTAGCAATAACTTTTGATTAATACAACATTGTTGTTTATCTATTATATTTTTTATTGGAAATGGCCAACTTTTTTCCTTCTCTTCGATCCCTTGGCTAGTTTGCTTTGAAACTCCTGATCTGTTTCTGTTTTGAAATTAGTCTTCCACTTTAGCCGGCTCAAAAATGGCTCATATTTGGCTGTCACATTTCACTGTTGGAGAAACAATTATTGGACTTCATGTCACTCGGCTCTGGCATATGGCTTTGTAGTGAGACATCTCATCCACAAAGGCTGTCAAAGATGTTCCTTTTCTCATGTCATCCGTCACACGCCAGACAAAATGAGTGCAGAGATGAACTGTGGTGTTGCAACGGAATGGAGGGAGTTACATAATGCTTCAGACCTATAACTGCTCAAATTTGAAAATCAAAATCTACTCAGATCTCATGTCTCCCCTCACTGATGCACAAAAAGGTTTCATATCCTGTTAGTAACCAAGTTGAAGCATGCGGAAGGGTGACTTGGTGAAATATAGTCTTCATTTGTCTATATTTACAATGCTTTAATGAGGTCAGTTATTTTTTTGAATCATTTTTTTACGTATACTAAAGCTAAACAGAATAGAAAGTGCGAGCTCACATCTACACTGACTCTCCTGAGGCGTTTAACCTGTTGATGCGAGACAATGCAATAGATCACCCCTTGAGAAAAGTCCTAATTGACACAAGGGAACTCATGTATGCAGATTGGGAAGTTCTTTTCTTTCATCCAGGAAGAGAACACATTAAATGTGCAGATTTCATGGCAAGAGAGGGCCATACTTCTTTTGTAACAGAGTTAGTGCACAGTGTGCCGTCTAGGTGCTTGCCTGTTTTTGGATGACAAGCGTATGGCTTGCAACTAGAAAGCGAACTGGGCAATTTTTGCTGGTTGACTAGATACTAGATCTAGTCTGTTTTGTTTCTCAAGGCTCGTATTGCCCTTGTATGTTAGAAAAAGAATTGAAAGTGCCTGCTGGTTTCACATGGGTAAAGAAAGACATAGCACTTCTGTGTAGAGTAAAAATTCATGTTCATTTGAATGGTATAGAGGGAGGTCAATATTTGCACTTCTCTGAATCAAAGCTGTTTCCATTTGGAAACTGTGATCATTACAGGGCCAATATATTGCTTATGATGTCTGTATACCATAGATTTGATCAAATATTGTTTGCAACTGCTTTTGTGTAGTCGTACAAATTCCTTATGTTGTTTATTTGTATTATTTTCCATAACTGATGTAAATCTAAATTAAACGTTCTATCTCTTCCTTTAAGCCATCCGAAAGTGTAACTGTAAGATCTCTTCTAAAAATAAAAAAAGGGTTAAATAGCATTTTTGCCCTGGAAGTTTTTAAAAAGAAGCCGTGGGTATATGAAAGTTTTTTTGGATGCAAATTTGTCTTGCAAACACTAAGAACGTAGCAATTTTGCCCTGTCCCAACAGACCCAAACAGTCAATGCTAGTTGACCGAGTTAATAGAAAGACATTTTTGCCCTGGAAGTTTTTAAAAAAGATCTGAGTATCCACAAGTTCTTTTTTCTACAATTTTGCCCTAGAAGTAGTAAAAAATGTAGCAATTTCACCCTATCCTAAATTCTCACTTGACTCTTATATACCAATTTATAGGTTACTTGAATTAGTTTAAAAGAAAATGATAAATATGAGAAGCAAAATAGATTAAAATTTTATATTTAGGATCAAATCTAACTCTCAACTAACTCTTATATTAAGGATAAAGAGTATTCATCTATATTTTTATTAACTTTTCATCAATTATCATAGATATAACATTTTTCAATTCTATTTTTTTAATATAAAAACTAGACTTGTTTATTTTACATGTTGCATGGAGCTTTTGAAATGATCACTTAAGTAAATAATTTATTAAAAGAATAATGCTTATAAATTTTCTTATATTTTTGTTGATATATTATCTTATCCTAAGATGTCACATCATCATCACTCTGAAAAAAAAACAAAACAAAAGAAACCTCTTTTCCCTTTTATCATCATCATTGGTGTTCATGAAAACATGAACAACCAACAAAAATAACAATAAAGTCAGATTAACAATTGCCGAATTTGCAGATGAAAAAATTAGTCTGGAAAAAAAATAAAGCTTTCCCCCTTCATCATGATCAGCATATATGAACATTAAACCGAGAAAAAAAAAAGAAACAAATTAAATCAAACTAGAAATATCTTTAACTATTTGGTTGATAAAGGGTGCAAA
Source organism: Neltuma alba (assembly GCF_004799145.2). Classification (NCBI taxonomy): domain Eukaryota; kingdom Viridiplantae; phylum Streptophyta; class Magnoliopsida; order Fabales; family Fabaceae; genus Neltuma; species Neltuma alba. The sequence continues at coordinate 55,688 of NW_021633332.1, read as the reverse complement.
AAATGATAAGAGAATATATCAACATAAAATATAAGAAAATTTGCAGGCAGTTCTTTTTTGATAAGTTATTATCTACTTGAGTGATGATTTCAAAAGCTCAATGCAATATGTTAAATAAACGTATGTCTAGTTTTTATATAATAAATACCATTGAAAAATGTTATATCTATGATAAAAAATAAACAAAAATATACATGAATAATTCTTATTCTTAATATAAGAGCTAGTTGAGAATTAGATTTGGTCTTAAATATGATATTTTAATCCACTTTGCTTTTTATATTTATTATTGTCTCTTAAACTAATTTAGGTAACCTATAAATTGATATATTATATAAAAGCCAAGTGAAATCTTAGAGTATGGTGAAATTGCTATGTTTTTTACTACATCCGAGGCAAAATTACACCTAAATAAATTCTGGATACCCATAGCTCTTTTCTGAAAACTTTCGGAGCAAAAATGCTTTTTTAACTGAGTCAACTAATGTTGACCATTTGGGTCTGTTAGAGCAGGGCAAAATTGCTACATTTTTAGTACTTCTATGGCAAAATTGTACTAAAAAAAACTTTCAATACCCATAACTTCTTTTCTGAAAATTCCCGGGACAAAAATGCTGTTTAACCCAATTAAAAAAAAAATCTTGTATTTTCGTTCCCCGGTATTCATTTATGTCTTTGACCGAAATGACCATTGCTGTTTCTATTATTTGATTCTATTTAAATTGTTCAATTTTAATTCTAGTAATCTCAATTAAATGGTCGAAATCTTTGGAAGATGCTTCAAACTGAAATTGTATTTTCTGCTGCGCAATTTCTACACTGGGTGATGGAAAATCCAGATTCAAAGATAACTATGGATCATGCAACTGTGCACGATTTTATCAAGATGTAATCATTGTATTTAATGTGATTTTAATTATAAGGTCCTCGAGCATTTTTTTTTAATCCCTCTCTCTATATGTCGTTTTTTGAATACAAAGGCACGAACAAGCTTGAAGATTAAAAAACAACAGGTTACAACCTGCAGAATCTGACGAAAAATAACTACGTGAAATAATGCAAGTCTACCAAAAGTAGGCCAACGCAGTAGTTTCGGGGAGTCTGGAAGATATTAAGCTCAGTGCTCACATCATGAGTTCTTCTGGCAAGACAGTTAGCACATTTTAACGCTTCTTTGTTTGAATGTATGATGTCAAAGTCCTAGTTTGAAAAAAATGAGGGATTTCACATCAATAATCTCGGTTCTTTACGCAAAATCAAATAATTATTTGTTCTTATTTCACGTGATTTAATTCAAGGGATTTCTATGAGTTTTAAAAATATCAATATATCAATATGCTGATTGGCAAAAAACAATCAATACAATAACAATGAGCCTTATTTCACAAAGTGATGTTGACTACATAAACTGAATGACACTATTGTGCTTTGTCAATAATTAAAACTTTGGATGTCAGCTTTGATTAAAATACAGCAAATAATTAAATTACATGCAGCTCAAAACGCTGACGCTATTTGTCCAAGCCAATTACTGTTCATTGAATAGTGAATGGACTGATAGTGTCCATTTTCTAAGTCAGTCTAATTTGTATAATACTCCTCCGATCCTAAATATAATACCTATTTTGTAGTGTAATTTACATTATAACTACAAAATAGGTCTTATATTTAGGACCGGACACTAGCAATATCATTTTGGCAAAATACAGAATTCTTACTCTGTAAATACTCCTTCCAGTCTCAATTATATTTTAAAAAACAAATGCTTCACAATATCTAAGAAAGTTTGCTATTCATCTTCATTATTTATGGAATTGAATTGTTTTTCTTAAAATGCCCCAACTGGCAGTGATCGTCGTTTTCTTGCAATAATTCCAACTACTCATCAAATTTTAATTGAAGGGCACAATTGAAAAATACGCATTACTCGGACTTTAAATTTAGCTTGTTTCACCTTATAATTAAGATCAAGAAAATATGGTAGTTTTTGTTGAGTGGTTTGATACAAAGCTCCAAAAAACAAATGAGAATCTAGAAATCTTCATCTTGGCTTGCCCATGGTTGTCTTCCCCAATGACATTATAAACCTCACAATGTGAAAGGTAAACTGGGTCAAACTTTAATTCCATGGAATTTGTTGCAATTCTTCACTCCATCCATTGGGCACTTTTTTAAGTTAACATTTTAAATATTTTTGTTCTAATAAGTACATAACATAAAAGGAGCATAATTTTTTCACTCTCATCTGAAGTTACACTAAGATGAGCGCAAAATTCATATCTGAGCTTCAACTCATTTGCCACCGGTATGTCAGGACCTACTTGACAATTTGTGCAAACACGTACATTTTTCAATCTTCTCATCTTCTAGTCTCCGTCCGTACTACATATATGAAAATTAATATTTATTACAAAGCCACAAGTTATAGCACTTCGTAACTACAATAATCATACATATTTAGTACCGAAGAAGCCACAATCTTCTTTACAGGTCAAAACAATGATATAGTTAATTGGGTTGCAAAGGATGAAGTTACTTGCAAGTGTCTGAGTCGGACTCACCATGAATGAGTTAGGTTTTAGCGCGTTTGCCGATGGGAAAGGACACCCTTTGTTGAGGATTTTGCTGCATATCTGTCTTGTCTTCCTGAGAGGGGTTGGGATCAGCAGCTTCTTCATCCTCAGTTTCCTCCATTGGTTGGGAAGGCCTTTTGTTTGGAATTGCCAGTTGGTAGTTAGGACTGATTAGTGTATCCTTATCAGGAGGGAGAGAAATGCCAGGACCTGCTATTGATTTCGGTAACGGTATCTTGTTACGGCTACGTGCCAACTCCAGAAGCACCTATTAAGATGTAACATCATCAAATATTTTATCCTTTTGGCAAACGGAAAAGATTGCCTCTTGAATATAGTGCATGATAGAACAAGTGGAAGTTCATGACATATTTAATATCAAACATTTTTTTGGTGAGACCAGAACTCCTCTTTTAACAGTAGAGACTAATCTCACTTTAGCCACCAAGGCAGAAAGTAGACTCTTCCCAACTAAATATGCTTCAAACACGAATTGCTAATCAAATCCCTAACAATTTGTTAAATGGATGCGAGCCTCTGCCACTCATATCAACCTGAATTGGCGGTTACTATCAAGTACTCTAATAAAATTATTACACATGAGCTTCTGCAACAACTCTAGCTTCATGCCCCTTGGACAGGGTCCCAACAAACAGCAAATCAGCCATGCCCAGGCAATTAGTAACAGAAAGTTTGGTCAGTAGATGTTTCAGCTAGCTAGGTACAATCCAATCTGAAAGGTTGCGGAACAAGGAAAGAGGGAAAAGACCAAATATCATATTCATAGGTAAGATTTTCTAAAACCTAGTAAATTCTTCTATTAACAAAATTCCTTTTCATGCTTAGTGAAGAAGCAAAAATGCTTTATCTGTGGAGCGTTATGATTCTGAGTCCAACATCAGCAGACTGCACAAGAATATTTTGTTTTATTTTATTGACTAGAAAGTGAATCAGCAAATTAATCTAGCAATCAGTTACCAATGTGACTATTTCAAAAAGAGGTAGACATAGCTTCCACGTTACTTGCTTATAGAAGTCATCACCCCAACACCCCCCCCCCCAAAAAAAAAAAAAAAAAAAAACCACCAACTTCGTTCGTCAATAGCGCACACTTGCTTAGCACCTGCACTGCAAACTTCAAAAACTGGCATTGAACGACAACAAAGGAATGCATCTCATCTTGTACTTCCATGGGGAAGGAAGGACACAATGAAATTCCAATTTCCAAATCAAGGGGAAGATTCCATAAAAATCCTCTTCTTTTCTGTTGTTCCTTATCCAAATGAACCGGGGTGTTTGTTTAGCTTATTTTAAGTAATTTTGCACTTTACAACGTAAATATGTAAAAAAAAAAAAAAAAACGTTTTGTCTCATAAAGAGCAAAAATATTATAAACTAGCTTCCCAGACAGGCACTAAGTAAGAGTACAGACACAATTTTACTTTTGATGATAACTTAAAAAAGCACAACATTTATAAATGCAGAATTACCTCTCTAGGTGGTGGCTGAGAGAAGCTAAAGTTAACCTTTGACTGAATAGCAAGCTTAACATCATCACAATCAATTGCAGATTTGCTAGCATGCTCAGAATATACTTGGGCATCCGTCAATACTTCAACAACATAGCGATACCACAACTCCAGAAACTTGTGTATGACACGAGGTTCATAGTCCTCCACTCCCATTGATTTCAAGAGGGACTTCACAATTTTCGCATCCCTGGGCAAATCCTCATCTTTATCCGCCATAGTCTCAACAAGTAATTTGATTGTTCCTGAAACAGAGCAGATCCAAATCAATACATATAGCAGGATGAGTTAACAAGTCCAGTCCTACAACTCAGCCAAACCATAAAATCAGAAAAATAGCAAGAATTTTATAGAAAGTAACATATACATCTGACACATACAAGGGTTTCTTAAAGATCAAGGCCTTCAAACAAAGATGATGATGATGCCCAAAAAAAAAAAAAAATCCTGAAATCCCTATATACCAAAGCAGGATTTCCTGAATTGTAATTAAATTTTAGATTCAACAGAGTACCACAACTGCTTCATCCTCTTTAAATAGAAAATTTATGACCCAGCATAAAGAATCCTGGAAATGAAATGACAATGAGATGACATTCACTCGACCCAACTTGATGTACAAACTGGGATGAAGCCTAAACCAACAAGCAGAATTTATAATCAGTTATTTTGAAAAAATAAATCCAGATCATGAAATTCAAGCAATAACAACCTGACTGAACTTTATCACCCAAATTCATATTCAGTTAAGGCAGGGAAAAAGGCTACAACATCCCAGCAAAGGTGTCAGAGACAGAGAGAAGTTTTATGACCAGACGTTATACTCAATTAAACTCACAAAACAAGGCAAGATCACGCTAAAAACAACAGAGCTATCAGCAAGTTTTATCACCAGAATCTATGGTTGAAGTTAGCTAGATAAGAAGGATATATCATACCAAAATCATCAGAGCCAGTGGCAAGCTTTACCATTTATAGACTCAAAATTAGCTAAAAACCATGCTTGATAAACCGATACAACAGCAAAGCTTTATCAGAACAATTTATACTCTGAATTAAACTGAAGACCATGGAAAGCATATACCAAAAAACACAGAAGTTGCATCATAATAATTTCATGTAAATTAAATATTAAATATCCTGACACAAAAAATCCACTAATCTAAATGATTCTATTCTTTTTTTTTTTTTTTATTAATTCAAGGGAGCACACTCTTCAGCATTGAATTGTAACCTACAAAGCAAGTAAAAGTAATGCAAAGAAGGTAGACACTATAGAAGAAGGGGGGATCTATAGCAGGAGTGATAAATTCTCCTTTTCTTTTTATTTCAAAACAACAAATGAACACGCCAAATTCCGAGATACATGCATATTCAAAGTTCTAAACTTCTTTGTTGGTTCGCCTTTCCATATGATAACGCTGTTCTTTCAAAGGATACCACGGTCCATTCCCACGGATAAAACTGACAGCCATAAATTTCCTCCTATCAAACTCAAGGTCTGTATAGAACAATCAAGGGCTATAAGCAAAATTGTGTTCACGATAGCAATGAGACAGCAGGCCACAGCAGCATAGAGTTAAAGCAACAAGACTTTAAGAAAAAATCCACATGAACAACCATAGGCGGACCTATATTACACTCACTGATATCCACGAAATATGCATAGTTCATATGATACCCTTTTAATTTTGATATCAGATGCATTAACGGAGAAGCCTTGGTATGCCAATCGATTCAGGCAAATCCTCCAAGCCACTGAAGAATGACAATGAAAATGCTTGCAATTTGTGCTCTTCCAATTAACTAAGATGAAAAACTTTAAAACAAAGCAACAATAAATGGTGAGCCGGCGTCCGACACAGGGTTGAGAATAAACAAATGACGTGGGGAACAAATTCAAATCTAGCTTCAAAGCCAGATTGAACAAATCAATCTCGCTGGAATTTGGGAGCAGACAGAGCCCAAGGGTTCGTTCGTACCTTCTTCAATACTAGACGCAGGGCTGACAACCGTGGGCGGTGTCTGACGGCGCGCTCGACGAGTGCGGAATGCCGGACCAAAAATGAATCTCCTCCGACCAGACGAGAGCGTTTCGTTGGGGCTATAAAGGGAAAAAGAGTAACGAATCTCTAAGGGTATGTTTGGCTCAATGAGAGGAAGGGGAGGGGAGGGATTTTAATGGAAGGAAGGGGAGGGAAGGGGAGTGAAAGGATTTTAATATTATCTTGTTTGGATTTATAAAAAAAGAGGGGAGGGGAGGGAAAAACATTTTAATATGGATAATTTTGCTCTTATTTTATTTAAGGTGTGGGCATAATGGTCACAACATGACAAAATATAGACATAATGGTTACAACATGACAAAATATGGGCATAATGGTCATAATATGACAAAATATTGCCCTTTCCCTCCAAATCCTCCCAATTTTGGAGGGGAGGTTAGGGAGGGGAGGGGAGGGGAAATTTTAAAAAATTTCCCCTCCCCTCTTAAAATTTGTGTGTTGCCAAACAAGGGAAAATGATTAAAATCCCTCCCCTTCCCTCCCCTCCCTCCCAAATCCCTCATACCAAACACACCATAAAGGACTTGGGTTCCGGTCCTTTGAAATATCCTTCTGGTAATACTTGTATGCTAAATTGGTGAGGGATATTGTGCCTATTTTAAAAATATTTTAAAATATTAGATGTACTAAAAATTATTTTAAGACAATAAATGATACTAAAAAAATTGTTTAAAATGTTAGATGCATAAAAAATTTAATTAATTTATGATGTTAAGTACTACTAAAAAAATTAAAAAATAATTCAAGATAATGAGTACAACTTAACCCAAATGAACAAGAAAAAAATATAAAATAATGATAGGAAACACAAAATTAAAAAAAAAAAAAGAAAAACAAGAAGATACGTTCCAAACGCATCATTTGAAGAATGAGCATCAGTGAGTTGGGAATATGAACCCAATAATTCAGAATATGAAAATAACAACATATGACATACAAGAATAAGAGGAAATTACATCATGATTACCTCAGCCCCAAACCTATAACAATCAAACCTTGTGAGCCGACAAGCCAACGCCACAATTTCCAATCAATCTGACATAATGACTCTTGCATTAAGGTTCACATAGCCATTCTTTCTAATTCTAAGATCTCGTTTGGTACGAAACATTAAAAATAAGGGATAGAGATTGATATTAAAAGTGTAAAACTATATTAAAAAGGTGTTTAGTATGAATAATTGTATGATACTTGGGATTAGACAAACTCATATATGTGGGATTGGAGAATACCGTAAAAGAAGGTGGTATTCTCCAATCCTATCTATATGGGATTGCCTAATTCCATGTGATAAAAAATCACCCATGCTAAGTATTCTTTTGGCATATATTTTTAACTCTAATCCCAATTCTTATCCTTCATTTTTAATACTCCGTGCCACACATGGCCGAAGGTCCTATTTGGTACATGACACTGAGGGGTTGAAATTGGTATTGAGTTAGGGAATGACTCAATTTGAAACGTCTGGCGTTGTGAGATCTTTGTCATTACATGGGATTGCCCAATGTCATACTCATGGGATTCACCAATGCCACCCTCTCCTTTGGTGTTGTAATTTTAGTCCTAGGATTAAAAATTTACTAACTAAAATATCTTCTAAAATTTGCTTAATGCCATACTCTATCTATTGTCTTTTTCGTTGTCCTTCATCTCCACTAGCAACCGTTGTCAGTCGACAACATCATCATCTTTCTCACTCCCGATTTCATCAAGCGACCTTCTTCTCCTGCAACATCTTACTCATGATTTTGTCATCTCCGTTTGTGGTGAGGTTGACGCCAACAATGTCTATATGATAAGAAATAAAAAACTAGACCAGACATAAAATCAGTTGAGGTAGTAATTCAAGGGCTAGTGGGTCAAATAAGGATCAAACTGGTCATTTTAAAATAATATTATTTAACTAAAAATAACAAAGTATAGTAACATTAATAATCACTAATAACAAAATACAAGAAAATATAATAATAGTTTGATTATAACAATAACAAAGTACAATAATATTGAGAATTTCAATCTTTATGATTCCTCAATAACTAAAATTAATAATTATTGATACCAAAATTAACTTTAAAATTTATTCAAATATATAACGACTAAGATATTAAAAGCTGAATGAGAAAAAATAGAACCAATAACAACATAATCATCCAAGCTGATGATCATAGCAGTTTTTACCGATTCACCCTCAGTTTGAATGGGTTGATGTCGATTCTGTTTTAGACTAAGCCATCACTCAAATCAGACCAACCAGCTAGTTTAGTCTGATTTTTTTTCCTTGTATGTATCTCGCGACGACATTCTCGGAATTTTTATCAATAGGCTACAATTGGTAAAAGAAAATCTGCAAATGCTACATAGTGAGAATTATTTTTCCCAATACTACAGTCAAAGTTGTTTTTGGCTTGAACAACTTTTAAAGTTCATCTAAGTAAAAACAATTTCTTCAATAAACATTGTTTACTATGTAATTGAACTTCATTTTGGTGTAAACCACTTTTAAACTTAATCAGCCTTTGAACAACTTCTTTACAATCTCTTACCACACAAATATCCCTACAAGGATTTTAATAACAATCATATCATTAGAATAATGAGTTAATCATTATACAATGATAATAGTAATAATTGATATTAAATTAATTAAAAAGTGATTAATGAAATAAGTAATGATTAAGTTTTATAAAATTAATAATAAATAATGATTAGATTGACTTGAACAAAAAATAAGAATTAATTTACCTCACAAATAATGACTTCAGGTGCCACATCTTGGTTTCCTCCGCATACGCTATGGTTGTTGTTGTATATTTACTTCTTGGATTTGATCTAATATCTCATTCATATGTGTAGTTGGTGTATTTAAATCAAACTAAGGTGATTCGACTAAAAAAATTGATTGCCGAGGGGTGACAAATGCTTCATTTGATGGATCACCTTGCTCAAAAGGAGAAATGTTATATTGATCCATCAATAATGCAAAATCATCAAATAAAGACATAAATGACTGAAATTAAGGAGGATTGGGTGAGTCAGAATGGGATAATGTCGATGATGATGGCATGTGTGTTAGGATTAAGGTTTTGATGATAACAAAATAAGTAATTTGTGTTTCAGTATGATTGATCGATCATCTAATCGATCAAGGACTTATCAATAAGCTGATAGATAATATCTCTGTACAATCAAGTAACTTAGTAGAAACTTTGATCGATAACTTGTTAGATAATGTGTTAATCGATCAATTGATTGATCATTGTTAACTTAGTTAGGTATAAAAAAATATGGAGTAAATTATCGATCACTCGATCGATAATCAAGATGATTGAACATCAGTCAGATAAAGGGACACAAATCTGATAGGCATTTATCGATAACCTGATCGATAAATAGATTATCGATGAGAAGACAGATAAATGGTAATGCGTTCTACTCATTCTATGTTTTGCTTTAGTCACCATTTATTGATCAGTCATTTATCGATAATATGATAAAACATTGCTTCATAACTCTACGTGCAGGTAATTATTTCAATAGCTTATCGATCACCTGATCAATCAACAAATTATCGATCACATGATCAATAATCAGCACATTGTTTTTAAATCATGATTCTTCGATCACAGGATCGATAATCACATTATCGATAATATGATTGATCACCGCACTTCATATTTGCTTGTTTTTTCACATAACGTGATCGATAAATCAGTTCTTTGATTTTACAAGAATAAACCTCTTTATCGATCACTTGATTGATCATTCATTAATCGATCACCTATTCGATCAACCTACATAGCCTGTGTTTTCACTTAATATACTTTTGTTTATTGTTTATCAATAAGGTTATCCATCATCCATTTATCGATAATATATTTGAAAAATTACTGCTTTAAATTCTGTTCTATAATACTTTGTTCATCGATAACCTGATCGATCAACAAGTATTCGATCACTTGTGCGATTATGAGGCGATTTCAGTTTAGACTTTAACTAGTCATGATGTTTCTCAAAATTTATCATCTATTTCATTCGAGCTTTTCTTAGCCTTCATGATTGTCTTAATTCTCTATTTAAAGAGATTCAAAATCAAAAGTGACCTTGATCTTCTTTTTCTATGCATACTAGTATGATGTCACTATTTCCTTTTATCGGTCACTTGATCGATAAATCATCGATCCATCACTTAATCGATAAACTTAGTTATTTGTTTTAAAAGCTCTTACTCTGAATAATTGATAACTTGATCGATCAAGCAGTAATCCATCATTACTTCGATCAAGCACGATTAGTTATTGCTTAGCACATTTAACAACTGATTGATTCTATCTGTAAACTATGAATATTCATTTTATCATTTGTTCGGTTCTGCTTTTGATCTTACTCTGCAAAGAAAAACTTATTGAATCAATGTATTATTGCAGATTACGAAGAAAAACCCAACAGCTCTCCAACGGTTGTCTAAGTAGCCTGTAACCTACCTTGTCAGAAGCATTAATGGCGAAAACCGTTGCAACTGGGAAAACACGCAACCGGACTCTCAACGGCTAGAAGCTCTTCCGTCTAACGGTTACTAAACTACCTCAACTATAAAAGGCACGAAGAAGCATTAAATGAATTGATTGAATGCGCGAGCTACCTTCTGTTGATCATTTACTGTTATATTCAATACTCTATTCTTCCATATACCGAACTTCAATGATTATCATTTATTCACTCTGTAAGAGAGTTTGTACCCTTCTTCATTAATCACGGTTTGTGTGAAACTCAAGAGTGTAGACTCTTAGTGGGATTGTAACCTTACGGGTAGTAAGGGGGAGTGATTGAGAGTATCAATTACTGTATTGAGGTGCCAAGAGCCTGATCAATCTTGAAACATAGTGGAATACTCAGAGGTGTTCTGAGGACTGGACGTAGGTCAAGTGGTTGAGACTGAACCAGTATAAATCCTGTGTCCACTTTTCTACGGTGAAATCTCTCTAACTTACACTTTTTGTTTCTGTTAGGTCATTGTTTTAATTTCACAAATTTTTTTATAACTCACCCAATTCACCCCCTCTTGGGTGAGACTGCCACTAACAATGTGATGAGGGTAAAAATGAGTTGGATTGGAAGAAGTGATAGGGCTTGATGATGAGACTGGTATGTTATCAAAATGACTAAAATTTTGAGGCTATTGTTCCCTTAAATTTTCATTTACAATTGGTGGTTGAGTAGACAAGTAACCGCTATGCTATTTGCTTGGTAACTCAACTATTAGTGGAGCTAGTTGAGGGTTCTTATTAAATCGTTGTTCTCTAATTGCAAGGAAGATGTTACACTAGTTTCAAACAATTCTTTCTCAATAATCAATGCAATCAGAGCATGTTGAACGAGATTTAATTGTTAACCTATATAACTGTTTTGCTATATCAGCCTAAAGTAAATAAAATATCATGTTGAAAATTTTTTCATATAAAAGAAAATGATGATATTGATTAAAAAAAACTAAAAAAAACCTTATCATATAGCCAGTATTACCACTAACTTGTTAGATCCATCGTCTTGTGTGTCTCTAATACCATTGCATATACTCAGATGTTCGATCAAGTTCACCAAGGGCCAAAGGAGCATCCGCAACAGCATGTGTCCATCCATTCCATGCTTCAATGAAGCTTGAGTATTATTGAGTCCAATTTGTAGTTATTTTGCCATGTAGCTGTATTGAATGGTAATTTTCTAAATGAACAAGCATGATAGGAATAGGTTGTTGACGATTGAATTGCCTTAGTACACTTTTGAATACACCATGATGCATTCTACAAGGTTAGTTGTCATGTGTCTATAACATCGACCTTCAATGTCATATGCATGTGACCATTTTTCTTTTGGAATGGCTCCAATCCATCTAGCAGTATATGCATATTGCAATGCTATCTCTGCTAATTATTAGTCAACGACGTAACGTTCACATGCATATCGTACAAGTAGTTACTAACTTGTTAAAAATAACCATAAAATCATAAAGTTATGATATCATAAAAAAACACAAAGAATCGCACCAATATTTATAAATTTCTCTTTCAGTCAATTTGTTCCATGTACTTTGTGAAAATTTAAGGCCACATGACGTAGACAAAAAACATGATGTGCATGTGGAAGTTGCCATCCATGTTAAGGATCAGAAACTACAGCCAAAATTGAACGATGTCAGTATGAAATTAAACAAATTTTTATTTTGTCTTTTACAATACAGTGACGCACATGGTATAAGAACCATGTCCAAACAGATCTTGTATCCTCTTCAACTACCGCAAATGCAAGCAGAACAACATTTTTATCACCATCCTGTGATATGGCCATAAGTAACATGCCCTTATACTTTTCATATAAAAGTGTCCCATCAACTTGTATAATGGGTTTTAGGTGTGGAAAGGCATCAATGCATGGCTTGAATGCCCAAAACACACAGTGAAACATTTCAACTGGTTTCCTATTTGCATTGACTTGAGAGCACTGTTTATTTAAAAATTGTACATATGATCCAGGCATGAAGTGTTGTATTGTAGCCAAACACCTTAGGAGTAAGGAATATGAGATCTTCCAATTCTTGAAATCAACAACAATGGCTAATTGTTTTGCATTCCATGCCTTCTTATATGACATTGTATAACTAAATATGGATTGCATCCTCTCTATAATTTGAGATACTTTCACTTTTGGCTTGTTAGTTACCATTATGATGATACAAGATGATATAACATCAACTTCTAACTTTGGATGGTTTTGAGTTAGTGATATGCTTAAGCATGCGTGGGCCCCCATATTTTGTAATTTGCCAAAAGTTTCTGTTTTCTTTCTTACAAGCTCTTACTCTCCAATTGCAGTTTTCACCATAGTTAATACATTGATATTCTTCATACTTTTTACATAAATAATAGACCTTGAATGTGTGATAAACTTGAACAGAGTATAACTTGACTGCTCGTCTCAAAACATGAACATTGTTAAATATTTTTCTGATATGTAACTCTTCATTATAACTGAAAGGTAGAATTTCTTCTAATTCACTGAACTCAAAAGCCATAGCTGGCTCAACATTAATATGCGAGAAGAAAGCAAATGCTAGCTCATTATCCTAGTTTACTTTGTCATGCTCATTATTGTCATCATTATCATTCCCATCACCAATATTTAAATAAGAATCATATCCATCTTCGTCCTCAAATTCATCCATAGTATCTTCCATTCGAGGAACAGAGCAAGATAGCCCATTGTTGCCACCATCTAGGGGAAATTTAAATGGGTGAAGATTTTCCATTTGATCGCTAAACATGGATTCTTCTTCTATAATGTTTAGCTAATTGCTACTTGATGGAAGAGTATTTTCAGCATTGTTGTCCATTAGTTGTAATTCAATATGACCATCATCTTCCAAGTCATCTATATTAGCCTACAACTCTACACATGTTAACTGAGTTGAGAATCGACAACTTACTTGCCACATTTGTTGTACATCTGAATCATCTTCTAGATTGCATGCTTGTATTGTGGTGGATTTATGCACGTAGGATATCTATATATTGGATTTGTCATAATTTCATTGAGAGGAAGTTGTAGCTTTCATCCAATAACTTCTTTTAATCTACCCAATATAATATTTGGATCAACTTTCATTACTTTCACTCTATTACACTCAAATGTTGCACCGATTGGGTCGTTAAAAACTTGTCCATTTGCAAATATATACACAAACTCTTTTTTATGATCCATTCTGCTTCCTAAATAATACGTTATAATTATTAATTAAGTAAAAAATAATTGTAAAAGTAAATTAACTCTATAATCTCTTTATTTTTTAATTCAATTATTTATATATTTTTCAAAAGAAAGTAGTAGAATAATCATTTACTTAGAGTTATAAAAATTAGGCTATTCTTTTATTAAGAAATCCATTTACATTTTTAAGTAAGATAGTAACTTGTAATATCTTTAAATGAACAATGACGGTGGAACATCTATTATAAAAATATATTTAGAATAAATATATTAATATGTTAAATTTAATAAATTAAAAAATTAACTTAAATTTAAAATAAACGTTATATATTAAAATTGTATTATAAATTCTAATATATAAATATAAAATTAATAATATAAATTACATATTTTAAATATATTAAATAAATAATTTTCTATTCATTATTTCATACATTCCATTTTATTCAAACAATATTATAATTAAATATTGTGAAAAAAAAAGAGCTAAAATAATTGTCTTTGCTTCATTATTGGAAAGGATCTTAAAAATTATAAGTGTTTGAAAGGATCAACTACATTTAAAAATATTAAATTACTCCTTAATTACAGTCCTAAATTTTCTCTAACTTATGCTTCATTATTGGATATTTTGAATGATTAAATTAGATAAATATTTGATTAAATAAATTAATTTGAAAATGTAAGTTTTTTATTCAAAAAATTGCCTCTGCTTCGTTTTTCTCCTAGTCCCAACTTCATATTTCAAACATTCAATTTTAATTTATCTATATTATTAAAGAATAATTATATTCCTTTCAACCTCTAATTGTTATACTATGAATAAAAGCTTTTGATGAGATATATACCTTAACTAGCATATAAAGATAAATTTACATTGAATAATGATAAGCTTATAATGAATGCACTTGTGTAATTTTATATTAGGTACTGTTTAAGTGACAAAAAAAAATCCTTATGATTGAAAACAAAAATAAATGTCAATAACTATTTCACGCTATTTATTTAAAAATTATAATTACTTAATATGACAAAACAATTAGTCATTACTATTGAGTATTTTTTTTTAAATTTATATTTTATTATTTGGTCTCCCTAAATAATTATAATTTTTAAGATCCTCTTTATTAAATATTACTTTTTTTAGGTCCTTCTCTCTAATTTTCCCAAAAAATTAAAAGAAAAACTCATTTCTTTCATTATTATTAATCCAACCATTAGTACTCTTTTTATCAGGAAAATTTTGGCACCATTTAGTGCTAGTTTTCATTGGTCAGATAGAAAACCAGACTAAGCTCACAACCAAACATTATCTAACTAGTGCATATTTAATCTCACTACATATTTACTCAAACACTATCTACTTAAAAAAAAGAAAGATATATATATTTAACCAGATTATAAAAAAGTAAGCTACAATTTATTTTATATGAAAATTAATTATATGTCTACATTTTTTTAATTAAAAGAAACTCAACATGTAAAAATGACTAAATATAAAATTCTTATCCATCATTTAGCAAAATACATACAAAATTTTAAAAAAAAATAATCATGAGAATGTAGCTTAGTCAGAAGAAAAATCAAGCTTCAGGTTGAGATAAAACGTGTACAATATTTGTAAAACAGCATATACCACTGATTTCGCTGAACAAAAGTGTGGAAGGAGCTGAAGAACTTTGAGAAGAATTTTAGAAGTAACAAGAAGAAAGGCAAATTTAAGTGGGAAATTGCATGCATTATATAAACAATAATAGAATGTACACTATGCACTCACATGCCAAAAAAATTACTTACTAAGCGTGAGCTGAAGACATTTGAATGACTACTCCCTAAGCCCCTATACTGATGGGAATATTTGGTGAAGAAAATCAACCAAGAACAGCTATGCATCTGTGGTTTGAAAAAAAAAAGCCTGTGGGTCTAGTCAAATAAGAAAGAAAGAATCACGTGGAGTGTATTAGGGTAGAAGACATAGATTGTGGGTCTCATTGAACTTGTTCAAATCAAGAACAAGTTTCATTTTGTGAGATGGGTTCCACTGAATTTGTTCTCCATCTGAACAAATTCTACACAAATTTAAACTCGATCATGGTCTAAACGATTTTCAGATATAACATGTCTGAAAATATTTTTGATCTTATTGTATACGAGTAAGTTTTTTCCCTGACTGTTTATCATATTTGGGTTTAAAAGCCCGACATTCTCTTCTTTTGTGACTACAAATCTGTTCGAGCCTGGAGTTGCGTCGAATATGGACCATATTTCCTAATCAAAATGACTAGGAACTAGATCTGTCTTCTCCGATTTGCCTCCTAATTCGTGAATCTGGTGTAATGAACCCTCGCCGCAAAATTACAAAATGCATGGACCCGGGAAATTAGTCAAAATTAATCCCATATCATACCAAACATAATTTTAAAATCTATTCCTAATCCCAATCCCATATGTCTAATGTTATTTTCAATCCCAATCCCAATAGTTTAGAATTTAATGCTTCATACAAAATAGGGCGTGAGGGTTAAACCTCACAAACCCTCACCTATTTGTTCCCTCTTATCATTCAAACATTTTGTGGCATATCAGAGCTTTACTTATCCTTCAACGACAATGGAAATCACCCAACACTTCATAATTCGCCAAAAAAAAAGAAGAAAAAATCTAATATCCAATCTAGAATTATATTTATTGTTACTACCCATCCTTGAACAACAACAATTAAGTCAAAAACCACAAGAAGGCCTGCCAATTCCGACTTCATAGATATGCCAAAAAAGTAAGAATTTTGAGAACTTAATGGTAACACAAATCAAGTCAAATTATCGTGAAAATTTAAAATTAAGTTTTTTATCACCTAAATTTTTAATCGAAATAGTTTCTTTGCCAAATATGGTTTAGATGGCCCATAACGAAAATCCTCTAAAAATTTGAAATAAATATCTCAGACATGTAAAACTCGACATAACTTGCAAATCAACTCTATAATCAAGCTCCAACAAGCATTCTAAGGCCATCCATAATCAACTATCAAAGTTTCAAACGAGAGTTAACTCCAAAATATGAAATTCCTTTTCTAACAACTTAGGCTTTGGTCATTCAATTAATCTATCAAATGTTTTCATTTTAATTGCTAAGGTAATTTACTTTAATAAATATATTCTGTTTACTTTAATAAATATATTGTGATATTTTGCTTCCAATTCATTAAACTTCCACTCCAAGAGAGTTCCCTTGATTAATGCTCCATTAATTAATTATAAAAATGGGAAGTTAATAACCAGGGGGTTTATTTTTGTTTTCTTTAACATATATATGCTTGTTTCCCATGAATGATTAATTTGATTGGTCATGAGCAAAGTTCTTTCCACAACATGTTGTGCTCTTTGGCTGAATCCCAACTATTTTGACCAACGCATGGTTAGTGCATCTAAAAACCATCGCCCATGGTTTTTCTGATATGTTGGCATTGATATCTATATAAGGCTAATTTTACCATGGGGTATGCCGTCTATCCATATAGATACACACTTATGGTTAAAGCATGGTTCAAAAGATGGTGAGGCTTATACAGTCATTGTCACAAAAATTTTTGTCCATAGTCAGAAGAAAAGGTGACTTGGATTGGGATTAAACCTTTCATAAATATGGAACTGGATTTAGGGTTGTAAAAGACAAGGTGAACCATAGTCCATTCTCTAGATATGAGGCTTGATCCCTATTATAAAGATTTACATTTTGCTTCTTGAACTTGTTGACAAGTTTTCTTTACCTTATGTTTGGTATGAAGGAAATGGAAGATCTGAAAGATTTTTATGAGTTCAATTTAAAAAATTAGATAAGTGAGGTTTTAAAATTTTAATAAGAAGAATATGTAAGATAAAAAAATAATAAAAACTAATTAAAAGCTTTTAACTCCACTTTTTTAATTTTTTAAATTAAGTTCATTAAAGTTTTTCCTCCCATACCCTCCATTTCCTTTATACCAAACAGAGCCTTAGTAAATTGGCAAGTAGACATTATTAAAATGAAAATTTTGTTTATAGTTTTGACAAGTGCATTTTAAGTTATAAAGCCACCTTTAACAAGCATATGGAACCTTGCTGACGAGTTCCTTTTTATACTTTGTTAATTAAACATTAAAATGACAACTTCACTTCCTATTTTGACAAATACACGTCAAATTATGAAAGTGCTTCCCATGTTCAAAAGTTTTCCTTGGTAAATTATATTAAGAAGTGAAATGACAGGTTAGCTTTGGACAAACAGAGTTTGAGAACTTGAAACTAAACTTATAACTAAGTAGTACTATTGCTGGCCTCATGGTTATAATTCTTTTTAGTTAAGGTTATAGTATTTACTGTTGATAACAGTAACTAATCCCCTTACACCGTAAACTTTCTGAAAGGACTTTTTAATACTACTCATGAGACCCTCTCTATCCACATAGTTAGAGATCAAGTCCCTAACTGGATGCTTAAAAAACCTAGTTGAGTGCCAGCTGCGCTGAGCCTCCTTTCTTTTTGGTAAATAGGGATTCAAATTCCTCATAGTTCCAATGCTGACAGGTTGGTTGATTGAAGAGCATTTTGATAATTGAACAACAGAATTTAATTATAATTCAATCCCTTGGTTCTTTCATGATACCCATTCATGCGGATATTTCGCTCCTCCATGTTCTCCCAAAATCAAGATCATAATATTATATGGTCATCTTTTAATAAACGTTTGATATTACGAATTACAAATTAGGAAAAGTATATAATTGTGAAAAGTATATGTTACTTCTGTTGAATCACGATGTGCAGAAACCAGGCGCATGCACAACCAAATTCATGATAAATTTCAAACTATGGCATGCAAATAGTTCATACTTGATTTTTGCACAAGGTAATAACAAAAAATTGGAAATCAACTATGCTAAAACACAGGAAACTGCTGCCCCCTTAATATAATTCTTTTTTCGCAGATAGTGTATTGAGTGATCATCTAATAATCTAATAAGATATTAATTTCCAAATTCGAAGACAAAGCCAGGATCTTTGAAATTTGCAGGTTTTTTTTCTTGCCGCTGTGGCCATGAAACCAGTCCTACTCAGATGCTACATCAATGACTTTTGGTCGAAAGTTTGCCCAATCAGCATTTTTGACAGCCAAAATTAACTTTCTATTAGGCTTGAATAAGATTGTACCATAAAAATTAATCCTCGGTGCAGCTTAACCGAAAAATATTTGTAATAATAATTTAGAATATCAAGCACACTTCCCTGTTCAACGTTAATATTCTTCAAAATTTTAAAATTAAGAAATAGATAATTAGACGATAACTAAGGATAGTCTATCTGTTTTCCCTAAAGTTTCCAGATACCCTTTGACTGTAAACATCCTACAATATGTAGAATTCACAACAAACTCACTGGACAACAACTAGAAAGTAAACTAGCCAGAGCTAATATAATATTGTAGTGAAGAATGTTCTCAGTAATTCAAATCACAATCATCAACTCAGCAGCTACTGAAATGTAACACAAGATAAAGGCTCATTTTTACAGTGGTTATTATCACTCAAATGTTTTAGTAGTTCCCCAAAATCCAAATCAATAACTTGAATCCTAACTCAATAGCGATACTTTGTGGAGTAATCTTTAGGAGATATTACCAGACCACGTCCCTTTCTGGCACCCCTATAGACTGTCTCAACAATATCAATGAACTCTTGCTTGTCCTTGAGAGCCCAATTAATCTTGTTGTTGTTCCCAGTTCCAAGGTCTATCATGATGTGCTTGTTCCTGAAGAAGAACATCACAGTGCATGGGTCATAGAGCTCATACATTGTGTTGAAATCAGGAACCTCCGAGATGTCCACCAGGTAAATTACTGCAAAATTTTTAATCGTCTCAGCAACTGACGCCAGTACCTCATCCATCTGATGTCAAGATATATTTGTCAAATGATTAGGTAAAAATTGGCATGCAGCTTTAGATCGTGGAATTTAAAAAGATATCAGAAATTAGCCATAATTAAGCCTATGAATATTATGCAATCAGTAGTTAAGTACGATATAGCAGTAACGACCTGGAGCAAAAAATAGTTTCATTATGATTATCAGCAATGAAACATGTCGATACTTTCAAAACGGGACGGCTTCAGGAAAATAAATCCTTGATCCTCTCAAAGACTAAGCATACCAGTCTAAAGCTATAAAGAGAAAAGCAAATGCTTTTAACTCAAATATACACAGAAAAATCTTCAAGGTCCTTCAACATATGAGAACTTTATTTAGCATAAACATACCAGTCCATTTTGTAAGGCAGTAAAGGTTCTTTTTCTTTTGGTCTGCGGTGAAGGTCTTAACTAGGAGCAGTTGCCTACTTTCAATAGATTTTTGCTTTTTGAGTTCAACACATTCACCCTCACGAGGCAGGAAGAAGTACAAATAATTACCATTATAATTTTTTAAAAGATCTCTAAGCTATTCTTTCATTGTTCTGCTTTGCCGTTACTCTAGTCCTCATCATTTTGTTTGTGTTTTCCAACGGATTTTCACCTAGAAATCATTGATTTGTTTGGATTAACAAAATCGGCCCAGGCTGTACTAATTGGCACTGTGTCCATTTAAATCAACAGCATCAATCTATACACGAAGAAGCAATAATGATGGATTAAAAATCGATATGCCTCCTCACCACAAAATGATTCAGCTTCTCTATTTCCAGAGACGAAGAGACAGAGAATCAACCCAAAAGAATAATTGCGCGCGCCTATCCAAACTCACATCCCCAGTGAAAAAGCCAAAAACTAAGACAGCACAAGTGCTTCAATAAATTAACACGTTCTCATTCAGGAAATTATTTAGCAACCTGGTAGCAGTTTTAATCAGCATGCGAATCTCAAAAGAACCGTTCTTTTTGTAATTCTTGGGTTTGCCTGTAAGCTATGACAATCATTCTCAAGAATCAAAATGCAGAGGAATCAACACAACAACCAAACTGAATCCAATCAATATGTCTACCTTATTTCAGGTTCTAGCTTATTTCAGAGGAATCAAAGGTAGGCTCTGTGTCTACCTTATTTCAGATTATAGCTTCCTTCGTCAATTGTCATCCTTCAAAACATAAAAACAAATAAAGATGAACAACACATAAACAGAGAGATTTGCGTTCATTAATTCACAACCAAAAGTTAAGTCACCTTAGATTACTCCATGAATCATCATCTGATTTGTGGTCGTTGAATTTAAAATGAGATTAAAGAAGAATGAATTCACAGATACCTGCATACAAGTCTCGTCCCAATCATGACCAAAGCGGATAACGACGACGCGTTCTTCCTCGGCAAGAATAGCCTGATCAACGGCCCATCCAGAGTGAAGGTGCGGCAACAAGTACGACATTCTCTCTGTGTCTCAGCGTGGATCGCCGGAGCACAATGTGCAGCTTTGTGATTTGGTAGGCAAAGAAGCGAGACCGGATGCCCGCGGATTTATATAATGGCGCCAAACACCCAAAAGCGAAGGGTCTAGAAACAACCAGTCTCTCCACACGATCCCACACGATTTGGCCGAGAGCGTGCGCACGACGCAAATGACTCGAGAAATACAACATGGATTTGGCTTATTTGGTGGGGGCGTTTGAGCGGAGAATAAGTGCGATAAGTAGATTTGTAAAATTTGAGAGTTGTTTATAATTATTTTTTATCAATAAGATTAATAAGTCAAAAGTTTTTTTTCAAGCACAATTATAAAAACATTTAAAACTTATTTTAGAATTTACTTTATGACTTGTGTAAAAACAGTTTTTAAGAATTAAAAACTATTTTTTATTCTTGTTTTTATGTTTCTCTTTATATATTTTTTTATGTTTCACAATCAGTTTTTAGTTATTTATTTTTAATACTCTCTTAAACGAAAATAAGTGTTAACAATTTTTATAGTAATTTTAATTTTTAATATTATTTTTTAGTTTATATTTATATAAATTGAGTAGAGTATATCATCTAATTAATTATGTAATATTATTTGACTCAAAAATTTTAACATTACTATAATTTCTAATTTAAATATATTTTATTCAGTAAATATAACCTCTTCCTGTTAGAATAATTTAAAATTATTATATTTTATAAATTTATATTTTTTATTATTTAATAAAAATCATACCTGTTTTAGTCATTATACAAACTAGATTTATTTATTCAATTATAATCCAAATAAATTTTTTATTTTACAAACTAAATTTTTTTAAAATCAATCTAAACGTATTACACAATCTAACTTTTATCCAATCTTATTTTTTTAAAAGTCAGATTAAAAAATTTATTTTTTCTACTGCCAATCCAAAGCGATCTTATATAATAAGTTCTGCACCTCGGATGATTAAATATTTTAATCGCCAATCCAAATTCTCTTATGTTTTGTGAGATACGTGCTTATGAAAAAAAAAAAAAGTAACTAAGTTTAAAATTAGAGTAAAATACTCTAAGTATCTTTTTAGTTTGTATTAATTGTACAAACCTCCTATCTATTGAAAAAGCATAGAATCTAGTCCAATTAGTTAGTCTAAAACTATTATTTTTAACTGCAATTTATATTAAAATAAATTTATTTACTATTTTACCCCTCATTCTAATAAATTCCTAAATTATATTTTTACAGTTAAACGAATTTTATTCAGTTAAGACAAACATTAAAAAGTTGATTAAAAATTTAAATAAATTTTTTAATAAATATTATATAATTGACTAAATATATTTATAAATTTTTGTAACAAAGACGTGATTAAAAGTTTTGAATTATAAATTTAAATAGTTTATAAAAAAATTTTAAATTTATATCATTTAAACTTCATGAGAAACAAAAACTATTTATTTGAAATATATTTTTAAATTTAAAAGAAATCAGAGTAAATAATTTCTAATGAATGTGATAAAAAATTAAAATTATAAAATCTTATGATTTAAACCAAAATTAGCAAATTTTATAATATATTAGAAATTTTAAAAATATAAGTACTACAATGATTTTTTGATTTTACAAAGAACATTTTTTGGAAAATATAAATGTCTAAATAATTATTGTGTTAAAATTAGGGTATTTTGGTCAAAAAATAATATAAAGTGAAACATAACATTTAACTAATAGTTTGAGTACATGAAAATAAAATCTTAACTTTAAAAGAAAAGTTTATGTAACATATGTTTTAATTTCAATTGACGTTTATATATGTTTTTAAAATAGTGAGGATATTTCTTTAATTGAGATAAAATAAAAAAGAGGTTGTTGTATTTTACTCTTAAAATTATAATTATTAACTATTACTAAGAATTAAAAAAGTCTTTTTGAATATTCATTAAATCAATTATACTATGACAAAATTTATCAGATTAAGTTTTAAAAATAATTTTTTCCAGCTAAAATTTATGATTTCAAAAAGAGTTGGAAGGGATTTTTGCTTGGGAAAACTGTGGATCCCTCCTTAGAAAATTAATAGAAAAATGACCTTTGAAATGACGAGTTGCATAAAAGAATATAAGTTACACATAAAGAAAGTTGAGTTGCACATAAAAAAAATAATTTGCACAAAATATTATTTAAATACAAGAAACTCATTTGCATATAAGGAAGACAACTTACATATGAAAAAAAAAAAACAGAAAAAGAAGCCTAGAATTGTAATATCTCAATTCAGGCACCTAAATCTTCAAAATGATAGAGGAGGAAGTAAACCCAAATTAAAATTTTGAAATTAAAAAAAAATTATAAAAATGCCTATTTATTATGTTTTTAAAAAAGTTTGGAACCCTTCTCCTAGACTAGCCACAGGCAAGTTAGCTGTCGGTGGAAGGTTTTTTTTTATGAGGAATTTTTTTGAAGGAAGAGAGGAAAGTGGGGTTAGGGAGTGGTTGCCAAAAAGATAAGTAACTATTAAACCAAGAAGCTTTTTTAATATTACTATGTGGGAAAAAAAAAAAGTCAACTCATTTATTTTGATTCCAACTCATGATAACAATTTATTATAAATAATAAATCTTACTTGTGAAATAAAAAGTTTGGAATTGAGATTAACAGCATATTTTTTCATATGCATAACATATGAATTAATTAAAAATGACAACAGTTCATTTAGAAATAACAAATCCTGATTGTGAAATAATAAGTCTTGAGTTAGAATTAACAACACATTTTTCTGATACTTTTCAATTATAATATTTATAATATTTATAATTTATAAAAATACTTTATCTCCAATTTATAAAAAATATAAAAAATACTCTTTTATTATACTAGTTATAAGATTTATAATTTATAAAAAGTATTTTAATTTATATTGAGTTATATATTATATATCAGGAAAAAATCTATTATTAATCTCAACTCGAGATTTATTATTTCACAACTAGGATTTGTTATTTCTAAGTGAACTGTTATCATTTTTAATTGATTAACATGTTATGTATCTGAAAAAAAAAATTGTTAATCTTAGTTTTAGACTTGTCATTTCACAATTAAGACTCGTTATTCCTAGATAAATTATTATCACAAGCTGGACTTAAAGCAAAAGAGTTAACTTATATAAATATATATATATATATATATATATATTGCATAACAATGTTAAGAAAGTTTCTGGGCTCAATAGTTACCTATCCCTTTGGCAACACTTGGTTGGGGGATTAAATCCCCCCCCCCCTCCCCCCAAACGCCGCTTTCCTCCTTTTAAAAAAATTTCTCATAAAAAAAACTCTCACCAGCAGCTACCTCGTTGGGGGCCATTGCTGGAGCTTTGCCGCCGACAGGCAGGCAACTAAATGCGAGTGGCCAGTTGCCAACGAGGGCTCAAGTAAGGGGTTCCAAGCTTTTTCAAAAAAAAAAAAATAATAATAATAAAGGGACATTTTTATAATTTTTTTGAATTTCAAAATTTTAATTTGGGTTTACTTCATTCTCTGTCACTTTAAAGTGTTAGGTGTTTGAATTGGGATATTACAATTTTAAGCTTTTTTCTCTCTATCTTTTTCCCCTTACACATGAGGAAAAAATTAATGCACAAAAAAGAAGTTTAGTTGTACAAAGAAAAGATGTGACACAAAGGAAGATGATTGAATGTAAGGGAAGATGGATTATGTAAAAGAGGAGTCAAGTTACACACAAGAAAAAAGAAATTAAGTTATTAAGAATCATTTGCTAATTACTTTTTCAACGAGGGATTAATTCCCAATTCTTCCTTTATACTTTTAAATTATTCTCTCAAAGATAAGAATAATGAGTATTCTAAATTGTCCAGTAGTGCAATGTTTCTTCTTGGAGTATTACCTTCAGTCCTTAATATAAGAGATGTTTAACTAATTTGAGTAAATTAAAAAAATTAGTTAAGTTAGTTATTTTTAATAAATAAGTATTATCTTTCCTAAAATACCCTTGATGATCATGTCTATTAGTCAAAACTATCATTTGATGAAACCTTTTACATATACAACTACTATAAGAATTACCTTAAAAATAGATAAATATGAGGAATAAAATGGATTTTAGTCTTATATTGAAGACTAAATTAAAAGTCAAACTAGTTCTTATATTAAAGACCAGAAGTAGTATTAAAATGGGCCAATTCCATTGGTCATTCCTAAAGGTTAGTTAACTGAGAAAATTATGAAAAATTTCTCAAAAAATTATAAATAAGTGTACTCTAAATATATTAATATCACATGTTCCGAAAATTATAAATAATAACAAGAGAGTAATGTTAACTTTTTATTCTCATAAAACAAAATGCCATTTTAACAAATCAGTTTCAATTGACTATTAAGTAATTGTTTAATCATTTAGAGGCCAGTAACCTTGTACCCACTGTGGTCGGCCGGTCCCTATCCCATCCTGCTTTGAGCAGGATCAGGATGAGGATGAGATAACACCAGGACAAAACTAGACGAAAAATTACCCACAAGACACCCTAACTTAGCCATTTATTTATTTATTTTTAATATTGATTAGTTAGTTAGTTGATTTAAGGCCCGTTTGGTTCATAACCATTGCATCCTGTAATGTAATGTAATATTACTTACATAAAGAGTGTTTGGTAGGTTTTATTAACAAGGGTGCAATGAAATATTTTTAATAATTATTTAAAATTAATATGTAACTAAAAAGATCATTTTACCCTAGCAAATAATTCCCTTCTCCCTTTGACATTCTCTCCCCTGTTCTATCAACTCCATCTATTCTTGTCACGCAAGTGGAGGACGGCAAATGGGCACAGCGCGCACGGTCGTTTTTTCTCCCATAGTTTTTGGTCTCATCTCTCTACCTTCACTGATCTCTCCCCCTTCTTGTTTGTGCTTTTCTCAATTGCGCAATTGAGGTCTGCAACATGAAATAACTGACAACATTTGAATTTTTTTGGGGTTAATGTACAATCTGGGTTTAATACTCATTTCTCAGATTTAGAATTTGAGTGTAGGACATTTTTTGAATGAAAGGATGATCATTTCTTTTGTGTTTGACATTTTTTTCAATTGGCAATTATTTTAAAATGAGTAGTTCATAAATTTCATCGATCACTCGATTTGTTTTCTGGTTTTCAAAGGGATTGGACTTCATATTTGAAGATAGACAAAGTGATTCTGAAGACAATTCATCTTTTGAAAGTGACGCCAAGAGGAGAATAAAAAGAGAGTGAAGGAAGAGAAAAGAGAAGTGCATAGGCAGCGCAAGGATTTTGCTGATGAAGGATGAAGGCATAATTGGGATTTGGGATTTTGTTGATGAAGGATGGAGGCACGATTGGGATTTCGTTGGTGAATGCACATTGATATGATTTCTTGATTTGTTTATGAGGGTAAACATTGTCATTTCATTATGTTATTGAGGATAAAATTGATATTTTAAAAAAAAAATTATTGACATGCAATGAGTATTCACAAGAGTTCCCTTAGGAATGGGTATTAACAAAAGAATATGCGATTAATTTTACCAATGCAATTTTTTTTTAAACCATCAATAAGTCTAACTGAACAAGCCATCTATAACAATGCTATAAAAATTACCATTAGTCTTCTGCTTTGCCCTTAGCTTTCAACAAATCGCATTGGGCTCAGCTCACATTCACGCTTAACACTCTATTTGCTAGCGTCTCATATGCTTAAGGATGTAAATATGATGGGCTTTACCCTTAATGAGTCGGACCTATCTTATAACCGGTCAACTTGAGTTTGATCTATGACCTGTCATAAATCTTTTTAACTAATTTATGTCAGGCTAGAAGCATTAAGATTAAAACCCTTTTATCAAGTTTATTTCCTGAGATTCGAACTTATGTTCTTCTCTTTACGGGGTAAGACCACTTACCATTTCAGCTAATAGCTTGTTGATACAAGAAACGTGATTCAAAATACCTGATCATAGATTACAGCTATTAAAATGGGCAAGTCCATCGGGCTAGCCCATTTAAGTCTTTTTAGGTGAAGGGGCGAGCTTGTATTTTAGGAGGTTTAAAGGAAAATTGGACTTAAAAGTATAAGCCTTTTAGAGCTCAGAAATAAAAGGGCTAGCCCATTAAGATTGAGGCCAACCCCTTCAAGCTCGTCTATTTTTATTTTTATTATCAATATGTTTCTATAATTATGGATTAATTTTTTTATGAACAAGTTTGAATAAGAAAATTATTTAGAAGAACTAATACTTAAGTCAAATAATTGAAAAGAATTATGTGTCTTAAATTGCTGAAGAACAATTAAAATCAATTTCCAATTCTTTCACGGATGGCCGCTGATATTGTTAGCATTCCAATCATTATAGTAGCTAGAATCTTTCTTTCCCATCAATTCATATATCTTAACAAAGTATATAAATTCTCTTATTTTGACAAATGTTCGACTCTCGTTTTTACTCATAACTATTGTATAGTTTTATTTTAGATAAGGATGACAAAAACAAAAATACTATTGCATAGTTTAGTTTAGACAAGGGTGATAAAAACAAAAATCTTGATATTTTGTCACTGAAGAAGAGAACATTTAGAGTGAAGAACAATCAAATATTGTTGATTTTGATGATAGTGATGAAGATGAAGATGAAGATAATAATCATATTGATTTTGTTAATATTTAGCTACTTGGTTTTTATCTTTCTGCTTTTCTTTTTTTATATTTAGCTTTGGTCTTTTTGAGTGTGGACAATAGTTTATTAGTGTTTGATGTTTTTTTTTTAACTATACACCATTAGTTTATTTCACTAATATTTATAATTTGAATAAAATTGTTTTGAAGATTTATTGTTTTATTTTTTATTTCAAGGTAATTGAAAAGAATTTAAGTTTTGAAAAATAACATAAAGGGCCAGCACTTTTAGGCCCTAAACCATCATGTTTGAGGGCCAGATTTTAATAATATGACAATTTTAAGCTATGCGAGCCATAAATGGCCGGTCTTTTTAGGCCCTAAATCTTCTGATGGAAATCTTTTAGTGTTGGCTTAACTCTTATTGACAGCTCTATTACACATCAACAAGTTGAGAAGAATGATGTAATTTAGAGAAATTAAAAATATTTTTTTTTAAATTGTTAACTAAAATTATAAGAGAACCAAGGCCCACTTGTAACTATTTGATTTTTATTTTTTGGCATAAAAATATTGAAAAAAATTAATAAAAAGTGTTATAGAAATTGTTATAAAAAATTATTATTATTTAAATTCAATGAAATTATAAAACTCAGCTTTCTCGCCGAAATCAGCTGGAAAAAGGGGTATTTACGGAGAAGTAGAATAGGAGAGGGAGCATGTCGACATAGGCAAAAGAAAATGGAGAAGGGTTGTTAAGAAGAAATTAAATGTGAGGGTATTAGACGCCCTCACAACCCAGTTCTTCTGCCAAAGAGAAAGAAAGAGAGAGCGAGAGACAGAGAGAGTAACTGTATGCTTTCCATTGTTTTGAAGGATGAGACAAGATTTGGAGATCATTTAAGTACACAAAAATATTTTTTTTTATCAAATTGTCTCTATAAATATTTCCTATTTATTTAGAACTTTATACTAATAGTATTATTGTAATGTTTAGAAAAAATTTTGTGATTTGGATATAGATTGTGTAGTGAGTTTTGACAATATATGACCGTAAAAATTTAAAGGTACCTTATTAATAAATTTTAATCTATTTATATGTGTTCATCAATCATCGATTGTGTTAAGAATTTTAAATTAAGATTTTAGCTAAAAAAATTTATTATTCAAGATATATAGAATGCTTATACTGATTAAATTAAAGTTAAATAATGTATTTAGATTACTTAATATATTATTGGGGTTTCAATTAGGTTGAATATTGAATATGTTAAATATACATTATTAAAAAAAATTTTAAGCTTGGAACTTATAAATTTAGAATTTTATGAAATTAAATAAAATTAAAGTGTATTTATAATTCAAAGGAGTTGTTTGGGTTGAGAAAAAATTTTAAAATGAGAGTAGAATAAATAATTGAAATTTTAATGTGAGATTAGAATTTTGGGTAGTAAATATATATATTTATTTAAGTTATTAAATTTAAATATTATCTTATAAGAAAATTTTTATCCCCAAATAATATGGTATCTATTATAAAATAGTTAGATATGTGAGAGTTAATATGTTTATATAATTTTAATTTAGAGGATAGTTTTAGAATCTTAGGATAATTCTAGAATAGTTTTGAGTTATATATTAATAAATATTTATGTGTAATTTTGTAGACTCCTGTTGAGAGCTTTGGAATAATCATTGTGATTATTTATAAGCTAAAGAGTAGTTAAGTAACTTGGAAAATTCTTTCATGTACATATGTATTGTGTATGATTATATTGTGGATTACTATTTTTAATTTAATTATCTCAAACTAAAATAAATGAAAATATATTGAGTTTTTAAATAAATAGAATTATAGTATACCTACTTTTATTTCAAAATTTATCCTATTAATTGTCATCTTTACTTTATTAAAATTCTTTCATACACATATGAATTTATCCAAATATTATATTAACCCATTAGGATTTGTAGTCAAATATTTTTAAATATAATAATTGAATAACATAATGAGTTGTACTGTTAATTTATACTGACATTTTCTTGTTCTCTTATTTAAAATAATAATATATTTACAGAGTTATTTTTGATGTAACATTATTTGCATATGACACATATATTGTTGGGTTAAGGATAAAAGGAGATGTGGATGGACATACAATTACCAAGTGGTATGCCCTCACTAAGTGTACAGTAGATGGCGCTTGTTATGGCCTCTTCTTTTATATTTTTCTTTGGTCAGGAATTCATTACAGTTATGAGACATTTGACACCTCTTTATTTTTATTTTCAAAGGAGATGAGCCATAGTTTGAACTTGAATTCTATAACTTTCGCTAGATATATCTTAAGTATTAGTGAGCTTGGAATAATCCAGTAAAATGAATTAGTTTCTTTTACCTATAGCTTAGCAGTATAAGGATGGATAATAATATAAGTGAGGTTGTATATTACATTATTTTTGGATACATTGAAAATTGAGATTCATATATTATTGAATTAAAAGTAAAATTGAGTTGAATGTAAAAGTTTGTGGTATCCACACACAAACAAATATGTATATATAATCGAATTTTTGTTAATTATATATGGTTTGCTCGTGTAGATGAGAATTTTAGTAGTTATTGAAACATTATATCTCATCCTTTATATTAACACTTTCACGTAAAGGATCTAATAGGAATAAAAAAAAGGCACCTATGAAGTGAGCCAGAAAGGTTCTATGCTCCTCAAATACATGTTATATTTTATTTTATTTGCTGTAACAATAAGACTTCAATGTTTTATTTTAAGGGTGATGCGACAAAAATACCCATGAACATTATCTATATGTGCGACTAGCACCATAAACAATTCTTGAATTCAAATATACTTATAATGATTCCAAAAGAGCTCTATTTTATCACAGCCGTAAACCCCACTAACACTGACCTATTTTAAATTGTGGGGCCCACTTTTCTGTCCTTGTGTCATCCAAACTGGCTTGTAAGTCTGAAATAAACTCAAGGTTAACCATGAAAAGTGGCAAGTGATGAGAAAGCAGGATTGAAGACAGATGTCTCCATTCTTCTTTGAAGCCATTATTGAGGTCAAAGGTTAAGATTAGCTAATAAAAAAAGTAGATGGCGTCATCTTCTTCTTCGACTATGATGTAGATCTCTCTTTAATAGATAAGAGCGATGCTACATGGGAGAAGAGCCAGACATTTGGTGAAGAGATGAAGGGTGTACATAGTATAGTAGGGGTATTTAACCTGTCCAGTTACGATCCATCCTGGTGTTGGTTAATTCGGGACGGAACAAAAAAAAATTTCAGGATGGGACAACTACGGTCCCGGAGTTTTTTTTAAAAAAAATTATATATTAATAATTATTAGATTATTCAATTCACTTATTAATAATAATTATTATAGTGATTTTCAGCTCTTAAATTACAGTGCTATCTCAACAAAATCTTCTTCCTCAATAAAATAATTCATAAAACTATTATACAGTGTTTTTTTAAGTTTTTTTTTAACAATATTGTTTTTTACACCTTTTTTATATGATATAATTGAGCTTTCTGCATAATATATTTTGTAATATTATTATCTTGAAAAACCCAATAAAAAAACAAACATTATAACATAAAAAAATTCATACAAAAAATTATAATTTTTTTTCCAGAAAAAAGGAAACAGGACGTCCAGTCCTGTCTCGGATGTGGCCCAATCCCGTTGGGACCAGGACAGAACCGGGACAAGGCAAGAAACAAAACAAAAATCCCATCTTGTCCCTGTTCTTTAGAACGGGACCAGGACATGCTCATGAATAGCCCTACAATATAGCATTGCTAGTGCAAAGTGACAAAACAGGGGATGAAAATCAATAAATATGCCATAAATTTAGATCAAGGTCACCTTCATTCTCATCTAGGAAAAATTGCAGAATTTCATATATATATATATATATATATATGACCAATAAATATGTGGAACACGTTATTTTCCTCTACTAGAAGAGACATATAATGCAACTTCAGCTCAATTGCATTTTGTTACTGCAAATGATTCATCAAGTAATTAAAATGGATTCTCAAAATTCAAAGCCTTTTTTTTTTTTTTAATAAAAGATGTTACTAGCCATGAAGTAAAGGTAAGAACAAGGAAGGAAAAAAGCTAGCTGAAAGACCTACTTCGAACAAGACTAATTAACTTCATACAGTCATCTAAAACCACTTTGGCATTCTTAGAAGTGCTAGTCGGTTGCTGAAGAAACCTGAGTAGCATAGTGTCTGATGTTTGAATATACAGAGCATATACAATAGGAGGTCTGATATAACAAAGAGCCACTTGTCATAATATCTATCTTTTGTCACGGAAAGAGCTCATATCAGTTCACTTCTAAGATAAATCCTCAAAATCATGCCCTTCCGTCGGTCAGCTTTGTACCTCCAAATATTAGAGATAACAATTGTCCAATCAGGTCTTAAGACAGTATTATTCAGAGGGGCCCCTACTTGTTTAGTCTTTTTGGTCCTTCTGTTACCAACATATTCGAGAGACATTCTATGGGAACTAGAATTAATGGTAGAGATAACATGGTAGGGGTCGACAATGATACCTTTCATGAGCTGCTCATTACGAAAGTACCAAATATTGTACAGAACACAGTAAACATAATATCCCACTACACCATCAACTTGAGATAACAAGTTCTTCAACCAAGGATAAAAAGGTTAGCATTGGTCAAGATCAGATTTGAAGGATATGTGGGATCCAAACCATATAGCTCTTGACCAAGGATAGCGCAAAACTAGATGTTCTAGTGTCTCAGAGGCGGAACAGCTGAATAAGCAAGATGAATCCACAATCAAGTGGTGTTTACATATCACATCTTTCATAGGTAAGGTGTTCTGGATGAGTTTCCAAATAAATAAAGCAACTTGAGGAATAAGATGAAATCTGCTGATGATTTCCCATAGATTGTCATGTGGTGTAATCAACTCATTACGGGAAAGAAAGATTTTATAACCATCAGCAAATGTATATTGCCCATGAAAGTTCAATTTCTAGGCTAGTCTATCAAGATGATTAAACATAGAGAATGAAATTCTCTTAATATTTCCCACCGTTCCTCTGTCATATAAAAGATTGAGAAGTCACGGGTTCCAGCATCCCTTGTGATGCAGTAACAAGTCGCCTATTGACACTATTTGTTGGGAGCAGCACCTGTAGAAAACTGTTAGTCCAAGTCACGTCCTACGAACGCTGTCCTTAAAAGCTATTCTGCAACCACTGACAAATGAGGAAGTGGCACTTCCCAAGATTAAACGGAATAGTTGGATTTCCAGCTGCATTTGCCTTCGGTGGCCCATGCTTATGCGTGCGAGATCCTTCTTATCCTCTAAGCTCATTCATTAGCCCAAGAACACAAGCTTGTATTTATGGACTTGTGCCTTTACTCTCTTAAGCAATGTGGGACTTGTCCTTTTGACATACCCACACAATTCCAACACTATTGTCAATGGTCGAGTACATTGTAAAGGCCACCAGAGGTGGCTAAAGATGTTGATTTGTGAACCACTTCCCAAATTCCAGTTCAAATTGTTGACCATGACATCTTTCACGCTATAAATTCCTTTCCACATGACAGATTCAGTAGATCTTTTCAAAATAAAATCCTCCTCTAGATCAAAAACATATTTTGGACCGAGAACTAAGGAGAGTAAGGAAGTACTTTTTGATAGTCTCCACACATATTTGGCAAGCAATGCTTTATTAAGTTCTTCCGTTCTTTTAATTCTAAGGCCACCCTAGTCCTTAGGTAAACAAAGTTTATCCCAAGCCAATCAATGGATTTTTGGCTTGCTAATCCTAAAGCCCAAGAAAAAGTTAGTGATTTTCATATCTATTTGATGGGCCACTATCATAGGAATTTTAGCACAAGAAAGGAGATAAACTAACACTGAAGAAATTACCAGTTTGACTAGGATCAGTCGACCTGCTTGGGAGAGTAATTGAGATCTCCATAATTGTAATTTTGTATCAATTTTCTCCAAAATTTCATGATGAAGGGTTGATTTATCTCTACCTAAATCAACGTGATGGCCCAGATATTTGCCCAACTTCAAGGCAAAATTAAAACCCAAAACATTTGTCAGTCTACATTTGCTTGAATGTGAAACATTAGGGCTGAAGACAATAAGAGACTTACGCTTGTTGACCACTTGGCCTGCTAGTTTGCCACATTTGTGCAACACAACTCCAACCAGTTGAAAAGATTCTTCATCAGCCCTCACAAATAAGACTGTGTCATCAACAAATAATAGGTGAGATAAGGCTAGGGATCACCGTGAAATTTTAAAACTATGCCACCGACCACAATGTTGTTCCTGTAAGATCCAAGCAGATAAAACATTAGCACATAAGATATATAGATATGGTGACAACAGATCTCCTTGACGAATGCCACAAGCAGGGTTAAAAGACTATAAGGGAGCACCATTAACTAGGAATTGATAAGAAGTAGAAGTAACATAACTCATAATCATTTGTATCCAATTTTGAGGAAAGCCCATCTTCAACAGCACCCCATGCAAGAAATTTCAGGATAATCTATCAAAAGCTTTCTCAATATCAATCTTGATAGCATACTAGCCATGTTTTTGTGACATCATAGATTACTGTTTGGTTAGGGCTTCACTTACAGCCAGGACATTGTCAAAGATAGCCCTTCCATTAACAAAAGCATTTTAAAAAGGTGATATAATTTATTACATGATTGGCTACAATCTTTCACACATTACTTTAGTAATAATCTTGTATAATACATTACATAAACTTATGAGTCTAAAGTCATTGAAAGTCTGAGCACTCCTCACCTTCTGAATTAAGGCTGTTAAAGTTTTGTTCAAAGGAGAGGGGACAACTTTGTCATGGAAAAAAGTCTACACCATATTGAAAATATCATTTTTAATAAAGGACCAATAATGTTGAAAAAATTTAGGATTAAAGCCGTCAATTCCTGGTGCTCTGTTTGGCTTGATGTGTTTCATCTCCTATTCAACTTCTACCAAGGTTAAAGGAGTATTTAGAGATTGAATTTGGTCGTGAGTCAACAAAGGCAATATTAATGGCTTGTAGTTGATGCTCAACTTCCACTAAAGGTATAGACCACATAAGAGAATATCTTTTAGTGAAATGATCTATAGCCAAAGCCATCAAACAAGGTTGCTCATTTATCCAAATATTATGGCCATCTTTAAGGGAATGAATGAAGTTGAACGCTTGATGTTTTTTAACCAGATTGTGATAATATTTCATGTTTTTGTCTCTATAAAGCACTTTATTGATTCTAGCTCTTTAAGCCCACAAAATCTCCTCATATTCGCACCAAAATTCCAACTTAGATCTTAAAGAATTAACCCAA
Organism: Neltuma alba; assembly: GCF_004799145.2. Classification (NCBI taxonomy): domain Eukaryota; kingdom Viridiplantae; phylum Streptophyta; class Magnoliopsida; order Fabales; family Fabaceae; genus Neltuma; species Neltuma alba. The sequence goes on along the minus strand of NW_021633332.1, from coordinate 20,305 downwards.
AAGCTTGCATTTTAGATATTTAGATAATTTTGCAAATTCCGTAACATAGCTTCTAAACAATCTATGTTATTTCTAATCTTTCCCACTTTTCATTTGTTCCAAAGCTACAGCTCTTCCTTTAAAGTTTCTAGCCTAAACATGATAGACCAAAGCGGATGATTGTTAGAAATGGAAGACCAAACGTTATGGACTAAATCAGCACAAGCAGGGAATTTAAGCCAGAAGTTCTCAAATCTAAAAAGCTTAGCAAATTTGGGTCTAGTATGATCCAAGCTGAATAAAAGGGGGCCATGGTCAGAACTAGCAATAGCAAAGACTTCCACTAATGAGTAAGGGAATGGGTAAAACCAAGATTGATTACAAAAGACTTTATCAAGTTGTTCCTAAACTACATCTTGACCGTCTCTAAATTGATGCAAGTGAACCATGACCCCTTAGGTGGGAGATCAAAAAGGCCAGCTTGCTTTAGAAAGTTTTGAAAAGCACCCATGCCTTTAATCAAATTAATTTTACTGAGGTTTTTAGAAGGATAAAGTACTTGATTAAAATCTCCAATTAAGGCCCAAGTTTGTTTATATCCTCATAGAGGCTATTTAACCAATTCCATAAAATATAACGGTCAGAAAAGGAAGGAAAGCCAAAGAAGCAAGTTAAGTAACAAGAAACTTCAGAGTTGATATTCACATCAAAATGAAACTAGTTAGGAGAGACATCCTTCATCGTGAGACCAGAGCTTTTTTCACAACCAAAATACAGCCTCCACTTGTACCTATAGTATCGTAACTAGCAACTAGGGAGAAGCCAAAAGTAGATAGTAAGCAAGATGTAACGTACTGAGTTTTACTTTGAATTTTAGTAGCCCTTTAAGCTTTATTTTTGGGGATAGTTTAGTGTTTAAGCTTGAATCTTGATTCTAGTTTTGGATTTAAAGTGAGTGGAAGGGAGTAGGTGAACAATGAACAATCCCTTTCGGGATTTGTTCACCGCAGCGAAGTGGAAGTTCGCTGTGGTGAATCAGGGAGTATAGGGGAGATCTCTCTCAGGAAAAATTTCTTGTTGCGGTAAAGTTAGGGGGATGCCGTGGCGAAAGTTGGTTGATGAGTAAGAGTTCCCTATCAGGAAAAATTTCTTGTCACAGTAAAGTCGGGTTTCCAAGCTAGTAAATCCCTCTCGAGGTTAGTTAGTTACGGCAAAGTCTTGGGTTTATCGCGATGAAATGTTCATGTCTTTAAATCTGAAGGAAGGGTCTAATGTGCGAAAATCAGAGTTTCTGAAGGTGGGAGTTAGAGCTTTGCTAGGGCTTCGCATTTTTGGCTTAGAGAAGGTGTTTGTAAGGGTCCATTGCCTCGATTAGGTGGTTTTAACCTCTAATCTACCCTTTGTCTGGGAAATTTTCAGGATTATATAGAGGAACCCTAGAGTTTTTAGGTTCTATTAGAATTAAGAATTTTTAACCGATTGTTTTGAGTTTAAATGATTGTTGTGGGTTAGATTAAGTGTTTAATTAGTATAATTTTCTTGGGTATGGAGATTTTGAAGTTTTGGAGTTAGGATGTATGGAAAATGGAGGTTTATGATTGAGGATGATAATATAGAGGTTGAATTTGAGTTTTATGATTTGAGTTATGTCAATATGGACTAAATTGATTATCTAATCGATTTAGAATGTTAATAGAACTTGAATTGTCCTCTTTAGGTGTCTGGGTATTGAATTCTTAGAGTGAGTCTTTGAAGTTTTGAATCCTAATTGATGTTTCGGAAGGGAGTTAAAGTTATAAGGGCTCTTGCGGCTTTTAAAGTCTTGCTAAGATGGTTTGGCCTTTTGTAATTAGGTAGAGATTGGGTTAAGGTTAGGAATTTTGAGTCTCCAAGTGTTATTTTGGCCACTTTATTAGTTTGAAAACTAATAGATAGTGGTTGTGCGTTTGTGTGGTCGTGTAGACTGGCTGTAAGTCTTGTTGGTGCATGGGGCATCATTAGTAGTTTGTAAATCCTTACTCAGGCAAGAGGTAACAACTTTCCAATTCTTTGCACATACTATTATGATATTGTGAGTAGATTTGTTGTTTTCTCACTTTGAGTAACAATTTGTGATCTAAGTATATTTTGTATATTGAAAAGGAAGATTTTGTCTTGTGGGGTTTGTATTATATTGAATGTTTTTGGAAAATTTGGAAGATATGCCTCCTATTGAAGTTATTTTTAAAATGTGGACTTACCCTTTGGTAAATTGCTTAAGCATAATTCACGTTTGGAATTTAGTGAGAGATATGATTGACACTACCACATGATAAGACCTCTATTACCACATGATGGTTAACTCTTTACGTCCCCCATAATGAGGGATAAGCTGTTTGGCTCCTTACATCCCCTATATTGAGGGATAGGCCAGGTTCGGCTCTTGAAAATCTCCTCAAATGAGAGATAAGGTTGTTGGGTTGTATCATTGCACTTGCATGAATTTTGTGGCTAACATTTATGGAATTACTTATTAGTTACCCCACTTGACATCTCATGAGCACCTATTAGTCTATACTTTGAATTAGAGCTTGGTTACTAGGACATTAGTCTCACCCCGTGGTTTAAATATTTTCAAGTGAAAGCTCTAGGTGTGCGCTGCTAGGGAGGGACATAGAGGTGTGAGCCACTTTAGTAGTAATTGCCTCTAGCCTGTGTGCTATGTATGGTTGATTGTATATTGCCACTTATAGGGCCATTTTGAAAATATTCTTTTTTTTTAATATAGTGGTAGTGTAAACTGGAGATATTTTTTAACTCCTTATTTGGTTGGCTAGAGACTGTTTCTGATGTTTTATGAAACTTTGGTCTATGTTATTAGAAAATAGGATGGGCTCATGTTTGATATCTTTTGTTACCTGGGCCAGAGGCTCAGAGACTCAATAGAATGGAATGAATATTTTTAGGTTGCATGCAACTAATGAGGTTTCGGCCCATAGATTTGAAGATCAGTTTTAAATTTAATGTTAATTTTTTCCTACTATGATAGTTTTTTGTAATAGTTTTTTTTTCTACAATAGTAGTGGTTAATTAACAAGTTTTATTTACTTAAATAAGAAGGAGTTTTACACAAGAGACCCTATTTACAAGGATTTTGGTCTCCATCAAAAATACCATATTAGGTTTATATTTACAAAGTAAATGTTTTAGATGTTAAACTACCGTGGGCTTAACTAACCCACAACAGTTCTAGCTTAAGAGCTTCATGGCACTTAAGGAGGCTTTTGAAGGCAAGCCTCAATAGCCTTGAGAATAGAGATTGCCCTTACCTGCAATATATTATTTTGTAGAAAATGAGACCGATCATCTTTTATCTCAGAAGCCAAGCTCTCATGTAATCCTTTTTTTAGCCCATCATCATCTCTTACCTTTCTTTTCAAACTAGTACCTTCATCAACTACTAGCCATACATCGGAATGGAGAAGAATGCGAGAAGATGATTCTGTGTTAACATTCTCATTGGTAGGCATGGAGAAATCCATTTGGGTCCAAATTTACTAGTATGGCATTTTGTTTGATCCTATTGTCCAGGAGTCATCTACTTCTTGTGGATTAGGAGCATATAATATGAATGAGCCCAGTTTATTAAAGTGAAGTGTGCTTTCAAAATGGGCCAAACTTGGGTTGGGTTGTGACAGAAGAGTCTCACCCGAACAGGTGGAGGCAGAGTGATTCTCCACAACCCTTGGTTTGACACACCTAGAATAGGCTAACGGTAAGGAGTCTTGTGGAAATGGTTCAGAGCGGAGGCCCAAAGCTTGAAATACCTGAGTTAGAGTACATTGTTGAACATCTTGATTTTTAATTAGAGTAAGAGAATCCAATGGTATCATTACAAAGGGAGAGGTGCCACGTGTTGTTCATCCCTACATCAACTTGATTAAAGTCAAAGGTTTCACACAGCTCTAAAGAGGAGGTTTGCTCAAGACAAACAGTTTCCTGTTCCAAGTGCGCATTCTTGCTGGCAGACTATGTGCAGGTACATCTTCTCTTGGAAGGTGAAAATCATCATGATTCTAAACATTTCCCTCACGTAAACCCTCTAAGCCGTGATATAAGTCAGGAGCCACATCTTTTCTGTTATCATTATTATCATTGCTTTCTTGCCCTCTACCTAGATCCAATTAGGCAAATAGGGATCTAGAGGAAGTTTTTGCACATCATCAATATTTTCCCCCAAAGAACTATGAGCATCTCTTATATTGTTGGAATTATTTAGACTCAGCTGAGAGGAGAAGACTGAGAATTATATGACATGGAAGCAGGATAGGGTAGGAGAGGATCATCATCATTGTCAAAATCAGAGTCATCCTGAAAATTGATAATACCCTCAGGGGGGTTAAATGCTTGATCAAGATGATAGATAGCAAACAGAGAGAAATCCCATATCACTTAGCATTCATGATCATCCTCAATCACATGCCATATATGAGTGTTTTCCTAGTGCAAGCTTTGTCACGAAAAGTGTTATTGTTTTTGGAAATATAAGGGTACCTAAAATCCTTAACATACTAAACTCCATAATGCTGGTGCGCTCAAAGGTGATATATTGCTAATGCATCATGCACTTGATGAAATTTCCAATTATTGTGTCCATCAACATGTCCAATTCACCTGCATTGAAAACAAAGCCTGGAAACCAGCTCATAGCGGCACTTTAGCCAAACTCATCTTAATGACTTAAGTCTCACCCTCAATATTACTAAAGGAAGGGCTGGATTAACTAACACTTGTATATGCATGAACTTGACATTGTAAGAAAAGGATATCATAATATCAAATTTACGATATTCCCTAAGTAGGTTACCAATCACTTCAGCTATTGTGGTGGTAAAGTAGTTTGGTGGTAAGCCCTAAACTTGGACCCATAGGGCAATCATTATGGGTTAGTGCTCACCAAGGAACATATCTAATATCCAGGGCCTCATCTCCATTAATGTACTCTCCACTGACCAAGGTCCATGAAGGAGGACATAATTTCGGTCATCATCATTCTCAAACCAGATGAAGTAAGCATTACCAAAGTTGTTGACAATGCTAAAATCACCCTTTAGGTGCCATGCAAACTAAAGAGCTCTCTTAACCTTCGTGATATCTAAAATCTTCACGTTGATAAGATAACCAACAAGACATTGTCACCAAAAATCATCTGCTTCAGCATTTAAGAGCTAATCTAATGCCATAACAAGTCCTTGAAGCATTAGTTTATATTGCAGAAAAGGAGGACCTGTATTTGTATCATCAGACTCTATAGGTTTGTTCCAAGAACTACTCTGCGGTGACCACTAATAGTCTTGAGAGTCATCTCTTGAGTATGACATCTTGAGAGCTTTTGTGATAACTAAAAGAAAGGAAGATATGAGACAAAGGAAGTAGCTATAGAAGAGAGGGCTAGGCATGTAGAGATTCAAGAGAGAACAGAGCATGAAAGTGGAAGCAAAGAGAGAAGTAACTTCTTCTCGCTCAACCCAACAAGTGAGAGAACTTGATTCAGAGCCAATTGAAAACTATGAAGAAACACACAAATATGACATCTAATGCTTCAAAATCAAGATAAATCTAACAGCTCAAGGTGAATAGCAACATTATTCAAAACATAAGGACTTGATTCACTTCATCGTAGCCAAAGCCATAAGCATGGATTGAGGGGTTCTTGCTTGCAATACCCTTCATGTCACTGATTTTAAATTTAATGATAATCAAATATAATTCTTTTTCCACATAAGCATGGTAACAAAGGTAAAGTCCTGCTTCTTCTATTACTATCAGTACCCACAACCTCATCAAGAGCTAGTCGCCCGCACTAATGTCATCACTTCCAGATTTCCATGTATTATAACATCCTAGTTTTTATTTATAGTATATAAATAACATTAGAAGGAGTTTAATGCTTAATAAATGAGATTTATTCTCTAATTTATTAAGTAAAGAAATTTTACTTAAAATAGGATTAATGAGAATAATTAAAAGTAATGAAATTACTAAATAATAATAATAAAATGGATAATGGGGAAAGAAAAGAAAATGCAAGAAAAATAGAAAAAGGGGGTTTAAGCTGTAATTTTGTCTCATTTTAATATGAGGTCTTTAATTGGAATTTATCCCACAAATTATATTTTAGTCATTGTAGGGGGAGAGACAGAGTTGTCTTTTCTTTCTCCTTTCTCCACACCCCCACAGCGCCGTTCCACTCTTCTTTTTCAGTAGGGTTTTAATTTTTACTGATTTTTTGGTAATTTTTTAATCAAATTCATGAACGTTTTTCTACTTATGTAAATCTATCTGATGATAGTAACTTTATACTGTTTAGGAAAATTTTTTGGATTTAGGATTTGGAGCAAGTATTGAGTTTTGATGATAGATAAGTATAGTATTATAAAACTATTTTAGTAGATCATTTCTACTAGCTTAGTTTTTATTTATTGATTCACCAAATATTTTTAAATTAATTATTTTATTTAAACAGATATTTACTTGTGAAAACTATGATATTTCTACTATGAAACTTTTGATTAAATTATTTACTTAAGTGTATTTGATTATAGTGAATTTCTAATGGTTTATTTTTTAGATAAAAATTTGAGATAGGATTTTTTTAATTTAAATATAATAATTTCAGATTTTTAAAAATTTGAGAAAAATCTTTATTAAAGTAAATATTTTGAAAAGTTTAAATAAAATTATGGATTGTTAGGATATTATAATTTTATGCTAAAAGATTTAATTATGGGGTATGAGAGGCATGGGGTTTTAGCATAGAATTAGAAACTTTAACTTATATATATATATATATATATATATTGGCTCAAGTAATTGATTAAATAAATTGTGTATTGATATGTAAATATATTGATTCTATAGATTAAATTATTGGATTGTTGATTTGAGCACAGGGTTAACCTTATGGTAACCCTTTTCTTTGTGGGCGAGAGGTAACCACTTTCCACTTGTTATTCATACTCGTAGATTGTTTGTGATTGATTTTCAATTATACGAGATTTATGAAATATTATTGAATTATGATATGAGTTGTGAAACTATGTTGTTATTGAAATTATCTTGTGGGACTTTCTTTACAAAAATATATGTGTTTATTATTGTGATGATATGAAGTGTTTATGAATTAACTGAGAATTGAAAATTCAAATTGATTTTGACATGTTGATGATTTATTATGAATATAATATTTTGAATATTGGTATGTGAGGAGTGGTGGATGTTGATGATGGGAACTGTACCAAGGAATATATAAGGGGGTGAATTATATACATTTGAAGATATAAGGTGGTAGGGCCATCAGGTATGCACTGATTGGTCTTTTGGCCCAATTACTCATTATAAGACATTAACACCCCACTAGTATAATAAAGGAGGAACCCATAGTCCGGTCTTGTGCTATATGGATTTTGACCGGTCCATATCACTTGATCAGTGAACTTGTCTAATTACCAGTTACATGGATGAGGATTCAGCCAATGGGTTCAGTCAAAGGATAAAAGGTGAGAGGATATAAGGGAGGAGAGAGGATTATCGATTTTATTTTGTTATATGCTTTGACATTATGAAATTTGCTTGAATATTATGAATTTGCAATTGTTTCACTTGACACCTCACGAACACTTACTTGTATGCTTAATAAGTAGGATTGTTGGTTATTGAGGCTTTTGTCGCACCCCGTTGATTTAACACTTTTCCAGGTGATAGTTTCCGTTTGGATTAGTCAGGGAAGGCTCTGGAAGTTTGAGCTACCACTATAGAATTGTAGCGCTTCCATCCTTTTGATTGTGTTGGATAGATGTATATTGTCAGAATAGGGCACATTCCACATACTTTGATCTCTTTTGAGATTGGTTATTTGGATAGTATGCTTTTGATTAAACTATTACTAGATTGCATGCTGGTAGAAGGCTAGAGGCCTCTAGGTATTTGCATGTGATTTTTTTTATATTAGTTGTGGACTCACAATGATCTTTGATACTAGATGACTTTTGGTTTTAGAAAGTTATGAAAAGTATTATTCAGTAATGTTGTGTGATGGGCTTATAGTTGAAAATAACATTATGGGTTTCATAATACCCAAAACCCTATTCATTGTAAATTTTGATTTGCACGCATTTAATTTAGAAAAGCTCTTTTAATCATGATAGACATATTTATGGTGTGGTTTAACTTTTTTCTATCATGGTTAATTTCTTCTTTTTTAAAAGTATAGTAGTTTCGTTGTTATATGTATTAGGAAAGTTTTGCTATGATGATCATCTATCTGTCAACTAAATGCCCTCTCTGTTAAAAATAGTACTAGCTGAGGTCTTTAATATAAGAGGTACTTGAATAATTTGAGTAGATTAAGAAAATTAGTTAAGTTAGTTATTTGTAATAAATAGATGTTATTTTTCTTGAAATATCCTTGCGAATCAAGTGTATTGGCTAGGACTATTATTATTACAAGACTATTTTGAAAAAAATAGATAAATGTGATAAACAAAGTAAAAATCAAAATAAAAATCAAATGAGATCTTATATTAAATACCAGAAGTAGTATTATTTAGGATCATAAGGCATGTGGTTATAAGGATCCATGGCCATTCGAGGAACATATGAACATAGGTGAACTGACAAAGAAGATAACAGCAACAATGATGACAGCTTAGAAGGGGCTATTTGACACAAAGGGGAGATAAGTAAGTTGTTGTGGGAAGAATGGGAGAGAAAGTGAGAATGAAGATGGGATATGGGCCAATGGAATTTTACCAGTGACGATGAAGAAAGCATGGGGTAGTGCTACTAGCAGGGGGAGAGAAGGGGGGGGGGAGAGAGTTTGGGAACTATCAAATTGTAGCATGAAAGAAAAAATAGAGAGGAGAGAGGATAAGGTTTTGACACTTGGCACACTAGGTGGGACGTGGCACATCATGGATGTTGAGTGGGACTCACAAAAGCAAAAAGTAACGGTGTGATTGAGCGGTAGGGGCTCATCCTTCCTTAATCAAGGTCAGGGGTTCGATCCCTGTTCGGGCATGAAAACTGTTAAATCTCTTGGCCAGCTATCCTACCCTTTGAGGTGCCTACAATTAGCAAATCTGGATTAGTCTGGGTTGTTAATGTACCTGAAAGATTGTCTGCTTAAGATACCAGATAAGGTCACTCAAAAAAAAAAAACAAAAAGCAACAGACGTTCAGGGCAATTGATGGGTATGGTATTTTTGGTTTGTTTAGAAAAGTTTATGGTGCCAGATGCTATTTTTAAAAAAGTCTATAGGTATATTTACACTTTAATCCTTTATTTTATTTAAAGTTATTTCAAGGATTTGTTTGAAGAAACACTTATAGGCTATTGAAGTATTTTTATTTAGCATTTGGTTAATAATGTGAGGTGTTACATCGCTTGACGAGCTTAATAGACTTTTTAAAATTTATTTAGAATAACTTATAAATAACTTTTCAATCGTGATTTATAAAATATGAAATAAGAATGTGATAGAAGTTTTGTTCCAACTAACATAAGACATTATTATGAGTGATTCTAAACGTGAGTATAAGGAGCTTAGACTTGACTTATTAAGAGAAAAAGGCATTAAAAAAAAAAAAAAGGCTTGGGCTTCCTCCTATTCTTGTTTTTAAATATAAATTGAGCCAAACACAAGCAAGGCCGAAGTCTCTGACGGTTCTGCCCTATTTTCATCCCTTGGTCTGTGCCTCCAAGTGCCGTGGTCCCACGGAGAGTCGTTTCCTCCTTCCTCCCGTGGCTCTTGTCACCGTCATCCACAAGACCATTCACCTTAGCTCATCACCACTGTCATTGGATCGGATTTTTTATGATTATGCTGTTGTGAAATGGTTTAATTTTTCATTTTTTTAATCCAATATTTCTGGGATTTTATAGAATCAACCGAAACTCATATTGGTTTGATAAAAGTTAGGACTTCATCCATGAATGATGAAGAATATCCACTTCGTTGGGGAGGGGGGGTTTTTTATAGTTTGCATACCCGCATGATCTGTTATTTATTTCTCGAATCATTACAAGTTTAGAACAACACCATATATAAATCTGTCATTGATCCCAGTAAATCTGATTGCTGTTGATATTTGATGTATGAATCAAAAAGTGGGGTTATTGAATCAGGAAAAAGATAGAAACTTGGCGTCTAAGGCCAGCGTAGGTTTTCGGCCAAAAAAAAAAGGCCAGTGTAGGTTTGAGTAACATGGAAAGGTCGCGTAATTCATATATTAAGATAAGCAGTTGGTCCTTAATGTAAGACCATTCTCACCAATTTGAAAATATTATAAAAGTTAAATAAATTATTTTAAAGTATTATATTTATTATTTTTCTCTCAACTAATTTGACTGGCTGATAAGTTGATTTATAATTTACTTATACATTTAAGTAATTTAGAGAGATCATGTAATATTTACTATAATTAAATAATTTTTTATTTTCTTTAATTTACTCAAAATAATCAATTGAGTTTCACATTAAGTACCAAAGGCAGTACATAGAATTTCAACAAGACAACCAACCCACTGAGACAATACCGATTATTGTGGGATAATGGGTGATTTGGACAAATTAGAGAAATATTAGAAATAAATATCTATTTATTTTAGATATTTTCTATTTTATTTATGTTATGTTCTGATTTGTTGAGTAATCCTCAAGTTTAGGAGTAGTGCGGTCTGATATTTGCATATTAAGTTAATAATTTTATTTATTCATCCATTATCTAGGTAATTATTTCCCATTATGTAAGTTGTGGATGATGGGAGTATATTTTCGGGAATCATTAGCTATCTTTCTGTCTATAATTATTAAGTTTCTCCTCATTATCAGTGAAATAAAATATCAATTCCGTAATTTGTAGATTCTTTACTTGGCTATTAAGTTTATTTAGGTGAGATTCTTGCATGGCTAATCCTTAATGGATTGGCTGAAATATTATACAGTATTTTAATTTGGTTCTTTAACTTTAAAAAGTACAATATTTTCTGTCTTTTAACCTTAACCGTTAGATTTAAATGACGATTTTTTGTAATAATCATAGTTATTTTAAAAATTAAACTTAATATATTAGCACTTGAAAATGTTTTATCAATATTTAAAATCTTAATGTCATCATTTTTTGTAAATAATTTTAGGGTTAAAAAACTAAAAGTATACTTCTTAAAAATTAATTAAAATCCTATATATAAAATCAAAGATTAAATGTATACTTTAGCCTAGTAAATTTTATCCCTAGCTGTTAGAGAGTGAAAAAAGTGAGATCCTTATTTCATTCTCTACTAAATTTATCTTGATATTTCCTTTTTCCTTCAGTATTTCAGTCCGGTCTCTACCTCAATGAAAGCACAAAAACAAAAAGAACAAGTCTAAAGAAGCGGGTGTATGGCTCAATATATACATGTGTGTGTGTACAACATACTGATGTTACTTCTACTTATTCATTTGTACACTTCTTCAGCATCATTGCTATTGTCTTTTGATATCAGGTTGCAATGATTTGTAATAAAAAATCTCACACCGCAAAAATGTCGAAGTTAGCTGACAAGATTGCTGAACTTCAAGCGTAATCCTCACTTCTCTGTGGCTCAAACTCAAGATCTTCTCTGTGTGCACGTGCGGATTTACCAGTTGAGCCACAATAAACTTATTAACTTATTATGTAAAATTAAATATATATATATAAAATATTATTTCACACAAACAATTATATATACATATATATTATTAAAAACTAAAAATATACTATATGATAATTTTAATCATAACTATTTTAATGAAAAATAATTTTTAAATATTTGTTTTATAATGTTTTATTTAAAAAAATATTTTTAATATAATTTAAATTTCTAACGACACTAATTTGAATTTTAAATCATAAATAATTCTTTTATAAATATTTTATAAATTTATTTTTTAATTAACATTGATAAGATATACAATTTAATGATATATATATTATATTACATTATATTATATTATCTATATGTGTTTTATATATTTGAAGAAAATCATTTACAATGAGTCAAAAAATCTTGTTATTTAAAAAATAACTACTATAATAAAATCTAATAAATTATTCTATATAAAAAATTAAATGATTTGAATAGATTATGATAAGCAATATTCTCCTACTTTTATATATATATATATATATATATCCTATGTAATTTATTTTCTTAAAATTCTTTGTATATACCATTTGTTTTTGTATTGAAGACCAAAATCAATCTATATCATGGGTATTAATTATATTGTGATTAAATTTTATTGTTTAATGATTGAAATTCAAAATTCACTTCAATATTAATTTGCATTCATATAAATTTATTTTTTGGTTTTGAATTTCTATCATATATTATATATTTCAATATATTTTACATATTATAAAATTATTTCTTTCTTATATCAGTTTGTACATATAAGAAATTTATTAATATTCTTATTATATTTTTTAGTTATTATTAATAATCAAGAGGAATTTATTTTAACAAAATATAAACAAGTTTTCTAAGAAATTGTCTTTCTATTTTTAGTATATACATAATGATGACATGAATGATGACGATATCTTCATTAACACCAACTCCACAAGTATATCAATTTATTTTATAATTAAAAATATTTTTAAATCATTATATTCTTAATTGTTATTATATAATTTTTGTAAGATTATAATTTAAAATAATGAAATTTAAAAATAGTGACTGATTAGCAACGAAATTGCGACGGAATAGATAGCGACGGAATTAGTGACAAACAATTTAGTGACGGAATTAGCGATGGAAATTTCTGATGGAAAAAATTCCGTCGCTAATTTCGTTGCTAAATATTTCTTGACAGATTTTCTGACGAATTAGCGACAGAATTTAGTGACGAATAGAAATTACATTGCTAATAGTAGCAACGAAAAAATTCTGTCGCTAATCCATCGAAAAAATTAGTGACGGAATTTCCATCGCAATTCCATAGGAAATTAGCAGTGGAATTTGTTTTCGTCGAAAATTAGCAACGGAATTTGTTTCTATCACTAATCAACTATTTTTTTTGTAGTGTAAGAATCCTTGGGCTTTGGTGAATTTCTAGGCAAACTAGGGTTATTTCCCATGAACTTATAACTCAAGAAGCTGACCTACTCTTTACTTGTAGCGTGTTGTGAAGCAGTTGAGAACAGATTTGGACCGGGTAAAGAAAGGAAAACCTCTTTTGAAGAGTGCTGAAAGAAGCAAACTGAACATAACTCTCCATATGCGTAAGATGCCTTTCTTTCTTCATACCTTAGGCTTTACTTGTTTGGTTTTATGATATGCAATTATTGTTCAAGTTAATATAATTTTTGGTTTTTCAAGTTTCAAGTTATAAACTCCGCCTATATTGTATAGCCGGTCCCAAGCCCGGATAAAGGAGGAGGGTTGTGTTAGACCCTCGACAGCCAACGTAAAAACCCGTCGAATCTCATGAACATGGATCAACGAAGTAATTACACTAATGCTAGGTCGTTGCCCAGAAGTGACGCGCTTTATGGCTCGAGTACAGTGAGAAATGAGCTAGAGCCGCTGCATCGTCGTCCGGATGTAGTGTTAAATGAGCGAGGGCTACCGCACTCTCTTGGACGGAGGCGGCTAAAGAAGTTAGTTCATGAGACTGAGATTAGATTTGACACTTGGAATATTGGGACGCTGAATAGGAAATCTATGGAAGTAGCAGGAGTTATGAGGGACAGAAGGATTAATATCTTGTGCCTCCAAGAAACCAAATGGACTGGAGAAGCTGCCAAGGAACTTGGAGAGTATAAACTTTAGTATACAGGAAAGGTGAGTGTAAGGAATGGGGTTGGTATCATCGTTGATGGAACATGGAAAAGAAACGTGGTAGAGGTTAAAAGGTTTGAGGACAGAATAATATCGTTAAGAGTAATTGTTGGAAAAGATACTATCAATATCATTAGTGCCTATGCACCTCAGGTTGGGGCAGAGATATACCTTAAAGATAAGTTCTGGGAAGATATGGAGGGGTTGGTTCAAAGCATACCACTCGAAGAAAAAAAATTTATCGGTGGGGACCTTAATGGACATGTCGGTAAGGAAACAGGACAATTCAGCGGGGCCCATGGTGGTTTTGGTTTTGGGGAGCTTAATAGTGGAGGACAATCTATTCTCGACTTTTCTCTTGCATATAATCTTAAGATTGTCAACACTTGTTTTAAGAAGCGAGAGGAGCATTTAATCACGTGCAAAAGTGGTGTCTCAAAATCACATATTGATTTCTTTTTGGTTAAGAATTCAGACAGAAGATTATGTACTAATTGCAAAGTGATTCCAGGAGATGGGGTGACTGCCCAACATAGAGTACTTGTTCTTGATGTACGTCTTAAGAGTACCAGGCAAAGGTACCATCAAGTAGTAAAACTCAGGGTTAGGTGGTGGCAGTTAAAGGGTGAGAAACGAGAGTTATTTAAAAGGACCCTTGTGGAGGAAGGGATTTGGGAGTCGCAGGGAAATGCAAACATGATGTGGGAAGAGATAGCTACAAGGGTTCGTTTGGTAGGTAAAGAAATTTTGGGAGAATCCAAAGGTCCTGGTTAGAGAGATAAGGAGATTTGGTGGTTGGATAAGAGTGTGCAAGAGAAAGTCAAACAGAAAAGAGATTGTTTTAAGGCCATACACTCATGCAATAGTGTAGAAAACCGGGAAAAGTATTAATTGGCTAAAAAAGAGACGAAGAAAGTAATGAGCGAAGCACGTACTAAAGCTTATAAAGGGTTTTATCAGGAGTTAGGAACAAAGACGAGAGAAAGAAATATTTACAAGATTGCGAAGCAAAGGGAGAGGAAAAAGAGAGATTTGGACCAAGTAAAGTGTATAAAGGATGAAGATGGTAAAGTGTTAGTTACTGATGGTGATATTAAGGAAAGATGGGAGGCCTATTTTTACAAGTTGTTTAATGAGGGAAGCAATTATGCGACTCAAGACTTACAGGACTTGCTAATTAACGAAGATGATCAGAATTTGGCTTTCTACCGCAGGATCCGTATCGGAGAGGTTAAGGCAGCTCTCAAGAAAATGGACAATGGAAAAGCCGTTGGGCCTGATGATATCCCTATTGAAGTTTGGAAATGTTTGGGAGATGAGGGTGAGGTGTGGCTAACCAAGCTTTTTAATGAAATTTTACGCTCTAAGAATATGCCGGATGAGTGGAGGAGAAGCATTTTAGTTCCTATTTACAAGAATAAAGGAGACATTCAAAACTGTGCAAGCTACAGAGGGATAAAACTTATGAGTCATACAATGAAGTTGTGGGAAAAAGTGATGGAATATAGGTTGAGGCTAGAGACTTCTATTTTAGAAAACCAACTTGGATTTATGCCAAGGAGATCCACTTCGGAAGCAATCTATTTATTAAAAGGGTTAATGGAAAGATATAGAAGTAAAAGAAGGGATTTACATATGGTCTTTATTGATCTGGAAAAGACTTACGATCGTGTGCCAAGAGAAGTAATGTGGAAGGCTTTGGAAAAAAAGGTGTACGGGTTGCTTATATCAAAGCCATACAAGATATGTATGAGGGGGTAACTACCGGTGTAAGGACGCCTAGAGGTGAGACAAAGGACTTCCCTATTCAGATTGGCCTACATCAGGGATCCTCTTTGAGTCCATACTTGTTCAACATTGTTCTGGATGTTCTAACTGAATCTATTCAAGAAAGAATCCCTAAGTCCATGCTTTTCGCGGATGATATAGTTCTCATGGCGGAATCAAAAGAAGAGATTAACACTAGATTGAAGTTATGGAGAAGGACGTTAGAGTCGAAAGGTTTCCGCTTGAGCAGGAACAAAACAAAATATATGCATTGTGATTTTGGGGGGAGGTAAGGCAATGGGAATTTGGAGGTGAAGATGGGGGAGTAAATCATTCCTCAAGTATCAAAGTTTAAATACCTAGGATGCATTATATAGGAGGATGGGGAAATTGATGGAGACGTTTCTCATAGAATACAAACTGGCTGGCTAAAGTGGAGGAAAGCTACCGGAGTTATTTGCGATAAGAAGGTACCTGAGAAACTTAAAGGAAAATTTTATCGGACTGCTATAAGACCGGCTATGTTGTATGGTAGTGAATGTCGGGCAATAAAGGGAAAACAGGAGCACAAAGTTAGGGTAGCAGAAATGAGGATGTTGAGATGGATGTGTGGTCATACAAGAAAAGATAGGATTCGAAATGAAAATATCAGAGCAAGAGTCGGTGTGGCACCTATCCAAGAGGAAATGGTTGAAAATCGCTTAAGATGGTTTGGACATGTGCAGAGAAGGCCATTGGAGGCCCCGATGAGGAGGGTGGATCAGACAAGATGGAGTCCCATAAAAAGGAACAGAGGAAGACCAAGAAGAACGCTTAATGAGGTCATTGAACGAGACCTCCTAGTCAACAACATATCTAAGGACTGGTTGTTGACAGAGCACGATGGCGTCGTGTGATTCATGTAGCCGACCCCACCTAGTGGGATAAGGCTTGTTGTTGTTGTTGCAAGTTTCAAGTTATAGGTTTTAATCTCTTAAGTTTTTTTTTTTAATTTAAAACATTAGTCCTTATAAGCTAATAAAAGCCTAAACTATTTTGCCTTTTGAGAGACCAAAATCTATAGTTTGAAACTCAATGTGCCAATTTGAGGGGTTAAAAATTATATCATCCTTTACTGCTATTGTAATCTACAGACTAGAGAAAAAGATTGCTGAAATCAAGGCAAAAATTGAGAAGATGCGATGTGATATGAAGAAGATCGAAGAAGATCTCAAAACTGTGGCATTAGGAACGTCCAAGAAAAAGAAGATCTCAAAACTACCTGGATCCCAGGATTCACAGTAGGTTGGTGCAAAGGGAATGAGGTTCCTGTTGAAGAGGTGCTGGCTTCTTCAATTGTTCAGATAATGTTGTTCATGATAAGTTTTCAAGCTACCGGTGCTGAAAAGAATTTAATGAGCATTTTGATGCCCAAATATCTGCAATGCTATCGTTCTACTATCTTATTTAGGACTTTATCCATAGCTAATAAGAAGTTTGTTTTCTTAGGACTTTGCACATTCAACATAGAAAGTTTACGAGTCTTATCATATGAGATGGCATTAATTATAGGGATTAGACAATGTTATTATACTCGACTATAATACGGGCTTGACTCGGGTTGACCCCACAAGTGAAAAGAGTCTTTAGTTGGGGGGGGAGAAAGAATTCTTCTTGTCGTAGAATCATGAAATAAATGGTAGTTATTTCTTACAAAATTCATAATATATAAACATACTCTTTTAATCCTAAATGTAAGATGTATCTTATAGTATAAATTACACTACTACATAATGGGCTTTACATTTAAAGCTGGAGGGATATAACATTTTGAAATGTAAGGCAGGAGTGAACAACTCATCCACTTTTTTTTTTTTTTTTTACACGATAGGACGATTAGTCCACTTTATGTTAAGGGTTTTTATGATGACAAAACTCATAAGATATTTTGCAATTTTGGACTCGTAACGAAATTAACTAAAGTGTGCACTAGCGCAGTAATTTTTCTTTATCTGTTTCATTTTTTATAAAATGGTTGAATATATTAATTAAACCAGGCATAAACAAGTAGGAGACAACCTAAAAACTAGAACTAGTAAATAAGAAACATGTCAGACATCAATAAAATGTTAGAACAAATATGCTTAAAAGGATACTTTGAAACAAACGATTCAAATCATGAAGATGTCATATTTGAAAGGGGATTTAATGGGAACCAAGAACCTACTCCAAATTTCACATTTAAGGTCTGCAATGTTTTGCAAAATATTGAAAGCCCCATGACACATTAAAGGAAGAAAAATAGTAAAAGAGTTTTTGCAAACTTTGATAAAGAACCTTTTTTCCCTAACCCGTAAGTAACATTTTAGTGGAGGCAAACCTATTCAAAATATTGTTAGGTACTAAATATGACTACATCTCTTAGCATTACAAAAAAGCAACTTATTACTAACAAAAAATTATTCCATTACTAATTTTTAGTGAATTAACTATGCAAATTCTATCACTAAATTTAATAAATTTTTAGCGACAGAATTTTATTCTGTCACTAAATTTTTAGTGACAAAAATTTTTGGTCAGAAATATCCGGCACATATTCCGTTGCAAATTTTGTTATAAAATTTTTTATGATGAAATTTTTTTCTCCGCTAACTTCTATTGCTAATTCTGTCACTAAATTATTTGCCATAGAATTTTTTGTTACTAATTCCATCGTTAAGTTTATTCTGTTGCTAATTTCAAACTTCATTATTTTATATTATAATCGAACATCAATTTATATAATAACATAATGAATAATATAATGATTTAAATATATTTTTAATTATAAAATAAATTGATATATTTACAGGGTTGGTATTAATAAAGATATCATCATTATTCATCTCGTCATTAGACACTTATTGAGACAGAAAGACGATTTCTTAGAAAACTTATTTTATGTTTCATATTAAGATCAATTCCTATAGTATGGATTCAAGCGTTGGTTAATTAAGTTGTGAGGGATTAACCTTTTTCATCAAATGTAACGTTCGTTAGTTAAATAACACACTTGAGATGGAAGCTCAACCAATAGATGCAAAAACAAGTGCCACAACATTTTTCATATAGGAACTCGCCTCTTCATGAGTTACTCTTTTGGTCTTATTTATAAGATAGTTTTAGCATATTTTATATAGACTAAGAAAAATCTTAAAATATGCTAACTCTTTATTAAAATATAACTAGTGTTTAACTTTACGCCTATTTAATATATACACTTATAAAAAAATATCTACACTATAGTAAATAAAAGATAAAATAGTATATTCATGCTAAAAATTTAATAAAGTAATTTATAAATAAGACTAACAAAAGCCTTCTCTTGTTACCTTATAAATAGGACCATAGAAGCATTTAAATATAAATATATTATTAAAACAACTATTCTAGAGTTATTTTAAGGGAAAATTAGCGAGAATGATCAAAAAATAATATTCATTGAGAAGCATGTTAAAAATTACAATTATTTCTAAGGACCAAATACTAAAATATAGTCCAAAAATACTAAATTACCCTTAACTAAATCCTTATATTTTCTCTTGTCACACCTCCAATGAATATATTTTTTATAATCTCCTTAATTTTTACGAAACTTTTTTATAATCTTTTTCTCATCAATATTTGAAACAAAATTTATGAAACTCACATCAAAATCATTTATTATTAATCCAAAATATCTTTTATACCTAAACACCAATGAAATGAAATTATTCATCTAGATAAACCATGCTGGTACTAGTTATATTTTTCCCAATTAGTAAAAGTTAATTTTTTATCTTTGTCTTTCTTCCTGTTTCAATTGGAATTCTCTCTGCTCCCCCCCCCCAAATATCTCTTTCTTGAATTTTTGTCTTTATAAATTGTTTTAATATATGTGTGTATATATATAATAATATATCTATATTTAATTACACATTTTAATTGATTTCAATAAATACAATTAAAAAAATTTATAAATAATTTTGTCAATTTCAATTTTTTAAAATAATAAATAATTAATTAAATAACATTGCTCATATTTATTTTTATATGTAAAAATTTTTATTCTCTTAATCTAAATAAGTTTTTAAATTATTATTTACTGTAATACACAAAAAACAAGATCAAGAAAGAAAAAACAAAAAATTGTTAACAAATAAGGAATAGTATTGAGAAAAGCTTAAGCTATGAAACCAATCTGCGGGACTCATTTTCCTGCTTATTTGTTGGTTTATATAAGTGATAAATTTTTACTTTTAACCCAACATCATTAAAATATGAATTTTACACATTATAGTAGTTGGTCGCCAAAACATGAAACATATGTGAGAGTGAAATGTAATTAGATAAAATTAGGAATTTAGTTAAAGGTAATTCAGTCTGTTAAAAAAAGTTAGAGGTAATTTTTAGCATCTCTAAATTTATATTTTGATATTTAGTCTTTTAAATAATTATGATTTTTAATATTTCTTCAATAAATGTTATTTTTAGTCCTTTTCTTTAATTTTTCCTTATTTTAGTGTCATGCTAAAACTACTTTAAAGCCTTACAGCTAACATCTAAAGCCTAATTCCTCTTGCAAACCACTATCCCTTGGATGTCTAGTTTATTTAATTTATTAGAATAGTCAATTATATGTTAAAATCAAATTCATTAAATTCTCTAATCTTGATTTCTAATCTAAACTAGAAATTTCTCCCCCATGCAATA